>NC_066579.1:116672946-116977369 GCF_024323335.1 Lathyrus oleraceus
TATGGTGTTGACATCAAAAACAGAAACAAGAATGATTGGACGCAATCATGCCCATGTGAAATAATGTTGGATCCTACTCTGTATTGAAACAGCGACGAAGTTTAGTAGCTTTGGTGCTTGTTTCTTTGTTGTGGTGTTGTTAGAGAAGTGGTCTCGTAATTTTTGTCTCTAATCTGAGTACAACGTGTGTTTGGGTTAGAGTTTGTCTCAATATATATTTGTTAATTAAAAAAAAAAGTTAAATGAATTTTCTATATAATAAATATTGTGGTTGTTGTGTATTTTTTTGTGATATTTTTTATTCGTTGGTTTTTTTAGTGGTTATTTATAAAATTATTGTTGGCTATTATGATAATATTTTAAAATAAAATTTGAAGAGGTTTTGAACTTCCATAAAACTACCGGCCTAATAAAAAGTAGTATACTAGTAGTTTCACAAAACCCTAGTATATTTTTAAAAATTGGGACGAATTATAAGAAATATATCACAATATTGAGACATAATGGTAGCATTATGTTGCAATATTAGGACATAATGGTAAAATTCAGTCGCAATATTGGGACAAAATATGAGAAATAAACATTTTTAAAAGTATATAAGGATAAATAAAAGTAACTATTAGTTAAATTTTTAATATAGTAGAGTGATGATTTTTTAATATTTATTTATTAAGTATAACTATTATATACTTTTTTTAATTTACAATACATTTAATATATAAATAAATTATTTATGATATTAAAAATTATAATTATAATAAATATAGTCGGACACATGAGCACCCTTTCTTTAACCTACTTCCGTCCCTCAATCTGAGTACAATTTGTGTTTGGATTAGAGTTGTCTTAATATATATTTGTTTTTTAACAAAAAAATTTAAATGAATTTTCCATATAGTAAATATTGTAGTTGTGGTGTATTTTTCTTGTGATATTTTTTATTGGTTGGTTTTTTAGTGGTTATTTATAAAATTATTGTTGATTATTATGATATTATTTTTAAATAATTTGTGGAGGTTTTGAACTTCCATAAAACTATCGGCATGATAAAAAGTATTATACTAGTGGTTTCACAAAACCCTCGTATATTTTAAAAAATTGGGATGAATTATAAAAAATATGTTACAATATTGAAACATAATGGTATCATTAGAGCATAAACATCGGTGCCATGTCACCCTTTATACACATACCCCAAAGTCATCATGTTAGGAATAAGTGGATGTTTGAAAATTTGTAACGTCTTTTACATTTTGGAGAGTTTGGTTAATTGTATGGGTATTTAAAAAATATAGATGTGTAGTTTAAATAATTGAAAAGTGTGAAATAATATAAAAAATTTAATGGAATCAATTTAAAGAATCAAAGTGTAATGAATGTGGATGCTCTTATGTTGCAATATTAAGACGGAACGATAGAATTCAATCATAATAGGGACAAAATATGATAAATATATCGCAATATTGAAAGAGAATGTTAGGGTTGTCATAATATTGTGACGAAATTGAAATAATATAATTTAAAAAGTAATTAAATATGTCCCTAAATTCATTTATGTCCGATGAAAATAAGTATTCCATTTCAAAATAACTGTTATAAACGAATGGCAAAAAAAATTAAATTGTCGCAAACTCCATCCCAAATTTTAATTGGGACGGAAACTTGCACTGTTGTATGATAGAAAATTCTCTTCTAAGTTAATTTTTTTTCTCGTAGTTCTTGTCTTATTTTTTTCTTATTGAGTTTGTTAATCTATAAAATTAATTGTTTTATATTTTTTTCTTGCAGCGGTGTTTATTATTATTTTTTGATAAAGGGTTCCAAATTATATCATCTCAAAAGTGGTAGTTGAAATATTCAACATTAAAAATTAAAATATAATGTAAACAAGGAGCAACATAATCAACAATATAAATAGTAAAATGAATATTATGCTCATAATGTGCAAATAAATGGCATATTTATTTGTCTGTATAAGAGAAATATAAATATTACTATCTTAATCTTGGCTATGAAGTATAGCTAAAATATAATTAAGGAGTAGGACCAACAGGAGAGTGTAATTTGTATGACCTTCTCTGACCATATTGTACAGAGAAAGTGAATATATTTTTCAAATAATGTGTTTGATACCAATATCATGCGCCAAATAAATACTAATTCAATTTCAAAGGGTCCTGACTTCTCCAAAGATCAAACTACGTGAACTAACCTTGTAGAAAAATCCTTCACAAAATCAGCATTGTCAGGAGACAATAATGTTCATTTTGTGGATCACAATAGAAGGTGTAGTCTAATTAAAACTAGTAATGTTATTATGTCTCATCTTTTGGTATCCAGCTAGAGAGCTATACATATTCGCAACTTGATTTAAGATTCTAGATCACAGAGTAAGACCCATATTTGATTCTTGCAAGAATACGAGAGAATTGTGATCCTTCCAAATATAATAAATAACAACTCCAAAAATTAGGTTTCATAGTTAAATTACAGCCATGCAAGAGTACCTAAATTGAAAAACTTGCTCTAATAATCGGGTTTTATGATGTTATCCTATAAAAGTTTCACACTATCACAATCTCGAACATTCTAGTGCAATATTACATTGCATTGGTATCATTCATGATTAGTGAGATGTTTTATATGCACCATTCCATTTCCAAACAACTTTAAACAATGAATATGCAGAAATCTATAAATTCTATAGTTTTCCCACTTCCAATTTGTATCTAATATTGGAAAAGTTTCTTATTAGAGAACATTGAACATTGTGGAACTTCTTCTTTTTAGAGCAATATCTTTGTGAGAGACACACCACATATTCATCCAAAACCTTAAGGTGATAGGTGGGTGAGTTCTCTCACTTAAAAATGCTCAAGTCTCCATATTTCCAATCAATGTGAGACTATTACTCACACTAATCACACTTGATACATTCTCAACACCTAAGAAGTAACTATCTACATTAAAATTATCTTCTCCAATAGAAATTATGTTATCAAAATTTCTCTCCAAGCGAACACAATGTGATATCCTGTTATCTTTCCAAATTTTTGTACCTCGACCATCTTTAATACTCCAACAAATGTTATTTTCTACAAAAGGCCACAATTTATGTATCACTCTCCAAACATGAGAAACAACACTTTTATTTCTCATCAGATGAGTGTTTATAGGACCACTCTTATATTTTGTATGTTGAGAATGTATCAAGTGTGAGTAGTATGGATAATAGTTGGTTGGAAATGTGGAGACTTCAACATTTATAAGTGAGAGAACTTACCCACCTATCACCTTAAGGTTTTAGATGAATATGTGGTGCATCTCTCACAAATGTGTTGCTAAAAAAGAAGAAGTCTCATAATATTCAATGCTCCATAGTAAAAAACTCCCCAAACAAATGGTATCATGAACCTTTGATCTTCCGAGAAAGGGACCAACTTACTTGTATCGAAAGTCAATGACACAGGTGTGGTGAATAAGAAATGTTCCATTGAAGAGTGTCAACGGCTCCAGTATGGTGAATAAGAAACGTTCAGTGCGGTACAAGAGTTTGTGGAAGTAAGAAGAACTTTCACTTGAGGGAGAGTATTGCAGACTCACACTTGAGGGGGAGTATTGAGAAATGTATCAAGTATGAGTAGTATGGATAATAGTAGGTTGAAAATATGGAGACTTGGGCATTTATAAGTGAGAAAATTCATCCACCTATCACCTTAAGATTTTAGGTGAATATATGATGTGTCTCTCACAAAGGTTTTGTTCAAAAAGAAGAAGTCCCACAATATTCAATGCTCCCTACTGAAAAACTCCCCAAAAATTCAAAAATTAAAAAAAAAAAATTCAAAAATTCAAAAATCAAAAATTAAAAAAAATTTGTTGAAACTAATAATAAAGCCACAAATCTATTGTTTTGACAAGACTAAATTCATGTTCATGAAAGTCTTGAACACCAAATTTTTTAAACTTCTAAAGTTTAATATAATCATTTAGAATTCTCTCATTTAGAAAACTCTCTCTCTCTTTCCCTCCCTCCCCCTATATATATATATATATATATATATATATATATATATATATATATATATATATATATATATATATATATATATATGAAAATAACATATAAATTTAAAATTATATATTTTTAAAGATTTTATGTTAATCAAAACGACGGGAGAGAGATTCTTCGCAACGGAGGATATTTTCATTGTATGCATCCTGAAGTATCTTAGAGAGGACTTTGCTCATCATCTTATCCTTACAGATGAATTTTCTATCTTTAGAGCTCGGACAAACAATCTCCGCGGAACTCTTACGGATGAATTTCTTATCCTTACCGGATGCATATTTATTTTTGGATCAGGTTCATTTAGTGCCCAAACATATTAAGATAGTTTCTTTATACCATAATCGTGTTCACATTAATTTAATCCAATCAATAATTATTTTGAAATTATTTGAAGCTTTGTATTTTAAATGATCTATTCACCCAACATTTTGAATTAATTCAAATATTATATATATATTTTTTAAAATCTAAGAAAGTTTTATTTTAATGAATTGTAACCATTTTTTTTTTCATTCATTTCATGTAAATAATACTGATTATGTAGTGAAATTTTTTGGACCTTACACCTAGACATGTCCTTGATTAATTATTGCATCTTAACCTTTAAGGCGGGATACAAATGGGCTTGCTTGTAAATAAAAAAATCAAAATAAAATAAAATTTTATATGAGGATTCTTTTGCATCATGAATTTAATATCGTTATCGCTGGATCCACTTAAAATGATTATTTAAGTTTTTTCTTTGGGATTTAAGTTATAGTTTGATAGAGTTAAACGAGATTGTTTGATACTTAAATTGTGGTTTGAGAGATTTAAAGAAAATTAAAGTTTCACTTCCTCGCATTGATTATCTCTTCCAACTTTACATATTTTTTCATATTTCAGTTTTTTTTTGTTGACCTTTTTCAATCTTTCTTCTTTTCACATCTTCACTTTTTAGAGGGAAAACAAATTATTTTATCATATTTATCTTCTTTCTATTATTTTAAAATTTATATAACATAAAATTTAAGTTCTCATGCAAAACAATTTTTATAGTATTTTTTTTGCGAAATTCTTATCCATGGTAATTTTTTCTTCCTAATTAAAAAGAATATCATGATATCTTTAATTGAATTTTAAAGTGTGCACATACTCATAGTGATTTATACTAAGAAAGATTAATGTGGGGAGAGAAAGATCGCAATACATAAAACTATAACCAAAAACTAAGTGAAGCAAAAATTTGCGTGTTCTTGAAAATATAACTACAACAAATAAATTGTTTTTTGAAATTTAATAAAATGATACATGTTGAAAATTAGGCAATTAGAGTTATCCCCTTTGCTTTTTTTAATAAGAAAAACTAATTTAAGAATGTGATAAATAGTTACATTTGAGTTAGTTTATCATAAATCTCAAAGAACAAATAGGTATGATATTTTTTTTTATAGGTAACATTTTTAAAATCAAGGGATAATAATATTCTTGTTAGATGAAAAGATAAGTATGAGAGATTTTTTTTATATAAGAATAATAGTATTTAATTCATTTATATTTAAATAAGATAATATATATATATATATATATATATATATATATATATATATATATATATATATATATATATATATATATATATATATATATATATATATATATATATATATATATATATATATATATATATATATATATATATATATATATATATAATATATATATATATATATATATATATATATATATATATATATATATATATATATATATATATATATATATATATAATAACACACAAGTTATGTGATAGTTATAGCATCTTCATATTTTATTCATCCCATAAAAGAATGTAAATTTAGCTGCATAACTAAATTTCAACACATGTTTTATATGCTAGTCATAAAAAATCAATATTTTATTAATCCGGTTAGAACACACAAGTTTTGTTGCATATATATATATAACTAGACTTTTTGTAATTTTTTAAACTATAATTTATTCATTAAAAAGATAAAGAAAAAAATATAAATGTATTAGAGAATAAAAGTTAAAACCAAATAAGGAAAAAATAAATAAAAGTACTAGAGAAAAGAGATGGGAAAATAAATTTCGGTCTTATTAAGAAAAAAAGTAACATAGTATATATGTTAGATAAATGTAGTGTTGAGTTGTTGAATATTCTTGTAACATATATTTAATAATTACCTTACCCAAATATATAATAGAAATTGATGATAAATGACACTAGGTGAATATTTTTAAACATAAAAAATTAATTTGACAAATAAAATACAAACAAATAACTAAAACAATGCCATAAACTAAGATAAAAAAAACCTTCATGCACTTTTACTAAAAAAACACATCTCAAAAAACTTATGGAATATTCAAACTGAGAAAATCACAAATGCTTAAAGGCTATTGGTAAATAATTTAATGAAAAATATTGACAATTTTAAGTATAATTAGGGGTGTGAAGCAGCTCAAAGATAAGTGCAAATTAAAATAAGTATAATTTGAGTTCAATCTATAGCATCGAATTTATATTTATGAATTAATATAAAATAAGTATTAATATATTTATAAATCAACAATTTTTAAAAATATATAATTAAAAAATTAAAAAATTTAGAACTAAAAAAATAATTCAAAATATTCAAAATATATCTTAAAGCGAAATACTCTACAATACATTTCATAAAAATATCTCATTTAACTTTTTTTCTATTTTGGCTGTATCTTTATAATGCTATGGTAATGCAATATTTATTTTTAGTTTTCATTAATATATTTTTATTTTCATTTTATTCAATTATTCTACTAATTCTAATTAATAAAATATTCTAATAAATGATATAAAATTATCATTAAAATCAACTTTTTTATTTATTTTTAAAAGTGAAATTCTATATTCAAACAATCACAAATACTCATGACGTCGATGGAATTATACCTTTGAACATTAACGATTCAAACACATGACAAATGCTCAGGGCACCAGTATGCCTTTAAGCATTGGTCATTCAATACACATCTTTTTGTGGTAGCATTTCAGAATTTTGTTATTGTTCTTGTAGTTGTTTCTCCCCTAAGGAGTATTTTGAAGAGTATTTTTGGTGATTATGATTTATATTCTAGATCTTAGGCTAATCAACATCTCACACATTTTCTTTTCCCTTTCATAGAGTCTTATAGATATAGGACTTCCAATCATAATATAAAACTAGGGATTAGAATAATTTTCGGTAACTCGTAAATCACGTGGAGGATACTTGGGTGTGTAAGACGAGAGTAATGATTTAGCTCGGCTCAATGGTCTTCTGTCATAACTCATGGGAGAATGTGTCTTACCACGTGTGAGGGGAATAGATGAAAAATCGTAAGTCTTATAGGTTAAGCACACCTTCTATTATGAGAGATGGCATACCTCATGTCGTACCTCGAAAATGAGAGCACGACCTCGCGAAGAACAATCGCATGCTCGCGGGATGGACTGAACAGAGTCGCCACCAAACTTTATTTATTCCCAAAGGGGAAAAAGGAAAATATCAATAAAACCTATAAATGAAAGCAATAGATATGGTCATCGTAATCAAATCAGGGTTCAGGAATCAATTACGCAAGGGGAATGTATTAGCACCTCTCACATCTATTGTACTCAACGGAAATCGTTTGGTTATTCGTTCGCGTCAGTGTTAGTTTAGAAATGTTAGATTTTCCGAGTTATTAAGAGGGCAAAGAAAAGAAGATAGGATCGAAAGAAAAGAGAAAAAGTTTTTGGAATCTTTTTAATGTGTTTGACAAGATTTCAAAATCCTGCTCCTACGTATCTTCGGGTGCAATAGAGAATTCAAGGTTACGTAGTTCTGGGTAGAAAATATTTGTTTGTGGTTGATTTTATAGAAATGTATTTAGTCGCATTCGACAGAAATATTGTTTTACCCAAAACATGTGAGGAGCAGACATTTGTATCACATTGAATGGATTTCCACATATCAACATACATGGGAAAAATGTCACTTATCTCAACTCAAATGATTGTGGACGAAGCAATATTTTGCGACGTCTCAAGACACAATATCTTACGTTTATGAAAAGGTTTAAAAGATCGCACGGTGGCGGAAAAAAGAGCTTGATTTGTTTGAAGTGTTTTAAATAATGCCAAGAACTTGGATGGGTGACATAAACATCTCGAATCCTAGCCTCAGGGGCTCGTGGTAAGCACCACATTCCTTTTCCATCTTATTTGCAAAAGTGTTTTGATATTGTTAGATGTTTTTAGGTTTTAATTGAGAAAAAATTTACGCGAAATAAAGGTTAAAAATTTTAATAGATGGTGAGAGTTTGGATGAGCGAGATAACCACCTTGAATCCTAAATTCCGGAGATCGTGGTAAGCACCGCGTTATTTTTCCATCTTTATTGAAAAAATGTTTAATAGAAATTAAGTGTTTTGAATTTGATTGGGAAAATGGTTTGACGTTGGATCAAGCATTTGATTATCGTTTTCAAAAGCCATTGCGAGTTTAAGAAATGATTGAAGGTGAAATGTTAAAATGAGATAGTGGAAGAAATCGATCAATATTTAATTATCAAAATTATTTCATTAAAATTCAGTTAAATTGATTAATTAAGTTAATTAAGATTAATTATTAGAATTATTTAATTGAATCAAATAATAAAGTTAATTAAAATTAATTAATCAAAATTAACTAATTAACCAAAATTTAATTAAAAGAGAAACAAATAAGTGACAATGCCGATTTAAAAATGATCGGAGTGAATTAACCATAATGTGCTCAAAGCCGGTTTATACATAGCGACAATGAAATCGAAATGTCGTATGTATAGACTGAAACGCGGCAAAAATATCATATTGATGTATCAAAAGAAAGTTTGATGGTATAACGACATAAAATTGCCGAATCCACAGATCAAAATCTGACTTTAAACGCAATGAAAATAAACAATAGTAACTCAACATTATTTACAAACCAAAACTCAATGAATCGAAATGAAAATGACAACAATTGATAATTTGTTTTACAAAAGCAACAAAATACTTACAACATATAAGAAGTGAAAATGTATGAAAGGACAAAGAGAAATAGGCTTAGAAAACAAATATCCAATCTCCCATATCCTAAACCTACTACTACTAATATATATAAAGGTGGATTTTTCGAAAGTAGATCGGAGAATGTTGGTGGCGTGGGGTTCGTTGTTCGAAGGTTAATTCACAGTGGGGAAAGCGAGGAAGTCGGTGGCTCTATCATGTTTGAAAACAAAATGAGAAGAGGTTGTGGAGTCGTGGATCTGCGGTTGATTTGGATATGGTGATGAAATGTTTGTTGTTTGAAGGATGACGAACAAGTTGCAGGGGGGAGGATTTCGAAGATGGTGATTTTGGTAAGTGAAAGTTCATGAATGAAGTGTTAGGTTTGTTTGAGGTGTAGAGGTTGAAGAAGTGGATGAGACTCTATGTGAAAAGAAGATGGAGGCGTAATATTTGTGGTTTTTTTTTGTCACTGAGTGAAGAAGAAGAAGATGAGATAAACATGGTGAATGAGATCTGAAGAACGAAAACCAAAATTTCCCTTGAGTCTTTTTAATTTCATGTTTTACTTTCTACCTTTTTTTTATAAAAAAAATATTATTATTTCAATGGATGATCTTTTAAAATGAAGGAAAGTTGTTGATGAAAAAAAAGTGCAGGGGTGGTCCAAGAACAAAGGAAGTATCATATGAGATGAGATTGTTTTTGTAGAAAGGGTTGAGGGCAGAAGGAGAGGTCTGTTGGTGATGGAAAAAAGTGTGGAGTTTTTAATGCGTGTGTTTGGTGATAAGGAGGGTGAAGAAGGTTTTCTGAAATTTGAGAGAGGAGAAATTTTGTTGGGTGGTTCAAAAATGAGAGCAGAATGTCAAAAGTTATGTCTTATTAGTGACTTTATGAGAAGAAAAAAATTACTGAATGGAGGGCATCGTTTTCTTTCTTGTGGAGAGAAGATTCTTGTTCACCAATGCCAACTGTCACGTGCATATTCCATCCTTTTGTCAGCTGTGTTATCCGTTTCAGATTCTCTTAGCATGTGTCGTGTAAAAAAAATCTCCCTTCTCTTGATGGACATGTCTCTTATAGCTAATGGAGTGAGAGAGATTTTCATTCTTCTTTTCTTTCTTATGTTATTTTGAAATGTTAATAATTAAAATAAAATATATTATTTTTAATAAATTTAAACAAATTACTTATTTAATTCTAATAAATTCAAATGATAATATTGGATAAAAAATAAAAATAAATGGATCGGTGATGAATAAAAGTCGGGCGCAAAAGTGCTCAAAAATATAACTAAATGTATTAAAATGATCAACGCGAAATAAACTTCTTAGAAACATACAGGTTTTTGTCAAATTTTGAAGTAAAAAATCGTCTGGTTGAAAAGGCTCAGGCTGATAAAAATGCGACTGAAAAAGTAGTCAAAAAAAGTAAACAAGCATGTCAGGTTAAACTACGTAAACCGTAGATTAATTAAATTGACGTCTGCAAGCTCGACTTGAAATTTTTCGCCCGCTAATTTTACTCAGTTGAGAAACAATTCAATCAGTCTGATTTTTAATCTGAAAATTTATTTTGGTCGATATTTTAGGCATTATGCGAGATGAAATGCATGTTATGCTATGCAGGTGATGCAAATGCTTATGAATGTATGATTCACCGATTCAGGGTCAAAATTGGGGTGTGACAGTTGCCCCTATTTAAATATCTTCAATAAGAGAATGTGAAGAAGACTAACTATTCATATGATCATAGTGGGAGATAGTGAAATACTAAAAAGACCTAAATTTTGATCCTGAATGCATATGACATGATATGATATGCTATGCACGTATGCACGACTCTCTTTTTTGTCTTAGTTTGGGAACATGAAGTTTGAAGCAGACTCTATAGGGATTACATGAGATGTTGTCATTGAGGTTTGATGGGGATTAAATGAAGTAAGGTGAAATGAATCACTAGGGATACTTTGAGAAAGATGGTTAGTTCTGGATTCTCACAGAACGAACATAAGGGTATCAGACAATCTTTGTAATGAAATAGTAAGCTCTGGATTTTCACAGAGCAAAAGGAGTTTTACAAATTGTAATAACATGAAACGACTATGGGTTCTCACACAGAAAATAAAGGTTCTGACTTCAACAAGGTAATTTACGGGTTCTTACGTAACAAATATGTATATGTTTAAAATTTTGACACAACAAAAGTGATACGTTACAAGTTCTCATGTAACGAAAGGTGAACTGAGTTATGACTTCTCACATAACAAAAGTGGCTAGGTCAGGGATTCTCATGTAACAAAATGCAACGACTCTGGGTTCTCACAGAGTAAAGTAGTAGTTAACAAAAAAGAAAGATTATGGATTCTCATAAAACAAAAGAAAAGTTATGGATTCAGCAATGAAAGGTCACATATTCTCGCGTAACGAGGTTCTGGATTCTCACAGAACATCAACAAAAGAAAGGTTATAGATTCTCACACAAAACTGACGAAAAGGGTTACGTATTCTAACTAAAGCTAAAGGAAATATACTCGAACACATCGCACGCTCGAACATACAACATAGTCGCCATCGAACTTTATTTATTCCCGAAGGAAATGGAAAACATCGACAAAACCAAGGGGAAAGAGATATGTTGGGTAAGGAAGTAGGTTATGCAAGGGGAAGATATTATCACCCCTTACATTCATGGTACTCCATGAGAACCGTTTTGATTGTTCTTGTTCGAATAAGTGTTGTATCTAAGGTTTACTCGCGAAAGAATAAGGGAAAAAGAAGAGAATAGATAAAGTGCTCGGTGAGGATTGAGACCCTCATGCCTACGTATTCTTATAGTGCAATAAAGAATTTAGAGCTCCGTAGTTCATAGAACTAATGGTGGGAGGTGAACAGAATTGTGATAACAAATATGGTCTAAACCAAAGGATTATGTGATTTGAACTCCAACGAGGGGTGAAATATGAACCCAAGAGTAAAAATGGTATGAACCAACACGTGAGGGGTCTACGACATGGTATCACTGTATTGGAATAACCGAAAAGAAAGGAATTAAGTGTTTGGTTTTACAGCACAAACAACTCTTGGTTCACAAGGAGATACAAGATGGAGCTCAAAGAGATATTGTATTTGGCTCAAAGAATAGGGTATATCACATGAAGTGAATGAAGGTAGTATATGGATGCATCATGGAGATGAATGGAATGAATGACCAAAGTCAAAGAATAGGGGATTCGGTAAAAAAGTGACTGAAAAGGTATAATTTGGAACCAAAGGTTAAGGGTATATTGGAATCCACAAGAGAAATGGTATTTGTAACCCAAGAGTAAGGGTGGCACGACTAAGATGTGGAGGGACAGAGGCATACCCATTGTATTGTCATGATCAAAAACAATGAATTAGGTGTTTGGTTTCACAACACAAACATCTCTTGGCACAAAGGTTGACAAGTGTCCTAAAAGGATATATATGGAATTCCAAAGGAAACTGTATTTGGTTTCAAAGAAATAGTATGTCACTAGGGTGAGTGGCTCAATGGTTGAAGGTAGATACTGGATCATGAAAGATATGAATGGTTTCCTAAGGCGGGAGGAGGAATAAATAAGTATGCTCACGGAGGATTAAAACCCTCGTGCATATGTATTCTCATCCTGCAATGAGAAAATCAGAGAAATCGTAGTTCATCCCACTAAGGTTGAAACAAAGGAAGATAACTTGATTGCCAAGGTACACAACCCTTCAATGCTGAAAAAGGATTGGCAAGGTTCACAACCTTCTAGGCAAGGTATCACTATCAGAGTTTATAATTCTGAAGGCAAGA
Organism: Lathyrus oleraceus; assembly: GCF_024323335.1. Lineage (NCBI taxonomy): Eukaryota > Viridiplantae > Streptophyta > Magnoliopsida > Fabales > Fabaceae > Lathyrus > Lathyrus oleraceus. Next base: position 116,685,875 of record NC_066579.1, read on the forward strand.
AACTAAACTGCCAAGGTTTACCACCTCTCAAGGCAAAGAGAACTGAATTGCCAAGGCTTACCACCTCTCAAGGCAAGCTACTGAAGTGCCAAGGTTTACCACCTTTCAAGGAAAGGAACTGAATTCCCAAGGTTTACCACCTCTCAAGGCAAATATAACTGAATTGCCAAGGTTTACCACCTCTCAAGGAAAGGAGCTAAAATGCCAAGGTTTACCACCTCTCAAGGCAAAGAGAACTAAATTGCCAAGGTTTACCACCTCTCAAGGCAAGGAGCTGAAGTGCCAAGGTTTACCACCTCTCAAGGCAAAGAACACGTGCCAATGTTTACCACCTCACAAGGCAAAGAAATGAGCTGCCAAGGTTTACCACCTCTTAAGGAAAAAAACAAGTGCCAAGGTTTACCACCTCTCTAAGCAAGGGATTGAACTACCAAGGTTTACCACCTTACAAGGAAAAGAACAAGTGCCAAGGTTTACCACCTCTCAAGGCAAGGGATTGAACTTCCAAGGTTTACCACCTCACAAGGCAAAGAACAAGTGCCAAGATTTACCACCTCTCAAGGCAAAGGATTGAACTGTCAAGGTTTACCACCTCACAAGGCAAAGAACAAGTGAATTGCCAAGGTTTACCACCTCTCAAGGCAAGGAGCTGAACTGCCAAGGTTTACCACCTCTTAAGGTGAAGAGAACTGAATTGCCAAGGTTTACCACCTCTCAGGGCAAAGAGCTGAATTGCCAAGGTTCACCACCTCTCAAGGAAAAGAACACGTTCCAAGGTTTACCAACTCTCAAGGAAAATGATTGAGATGCCAAGGTTTACCACCTCACAAGGCAAAGAATAAGTTCCAAGGTTTACCACCTCTCAAGGCAAAGGATTGAACTGCCAAGGTTTACCACCTCACAAGGCAAAGAATTGAATTGAAAGAGTGTGTACAACCACAAGTTGCTAATAGCAAAAGTGTTCCATTATTGAAGTGTTGAATGCTTGATACTTTCTTGAAGAAGAAGACTTGTCAATCGTATGATTCAAATTGCACTAAAGTTTATGAGCAAAGGTGAATACCTTGAGTAACTGGGTCTTTCGTCCCATACTCAAGGATATCCTAGACAAGGATATGAATTCTCCACTCTCATCATTCTTTGTTTCTAAAGGCTCATAGCGTGCAACTTGAATTAAAATTGACAAGTTGCTGATAGGAGATCCTGAGTGTTGATCTTATGGATACAGTGCTACTTAATTTAGAAGAAGACTTGACAATCACATAATTCGAATTGTGCTAAAGTCTATGAATATAGGTGAATACAATGAGCAACTGGGTCATGCGTCCCGGACCCAAAGATATTCAGATTGAGTTAATGGAATTCTCCAATCTCATTCCTTAGCTATTTATTAACGCTCGTGCCTCACAATCTAAATTGTGATCGACAAGTATTGCTACCTTTGCTACGCTTGAGAGTTGGTCCATTTGGCTAGCTATGCTTGACTGATGTTGACTTGAAGTCTTGATCTTGCATTTGAACCTTGAGGTCTTGAGCTCCTGAGGTCTAGTACAACTTGAACACAAGAGACATACCTTATTGAGTGATCAAGGATCTTTTGATCACTTGAATATGCTTAAGGATTTGGTTGATCAAAGTAAACTTTGATCAACACAGTCAATGGGGGTGAAAAAGATTAGTTGAATTAAGTACACAATAAACCTAATGAATTGATCTGTCAGATTATACCAGTTGAATTCTATACAAACCTAATCTAACGGAACATGCAATTATTCATGAGAATGTCATATTAAAGGGTCCTAAAGCGATCAACCTAATTATTTGATCAAAGTATATTTGACCAAATAATTAAATCAATCAAGGGAAATCAAGTCATGAATTAATAAAAGAATTAATTAAAGGTTTAATGAATTAATTACATGAACCAAAAGAAGATCTATCAATTAATCAAAAATAGTTAACTAACACATTAATTCTACTTCTAGCATTTTGAACAATCACTAAAACTAATTAAAGAAATTTTAATTCTAGTATTTTTTACTAAACTAATACTAATGTTTTTTTTAACTAAGACCAATGGTTATTTCTAATTAAAACTAATGTGCTAGTTTTTTAAGCTAACATTTATGTATTAAAAAATACTAATGTGCTAAACAATAAATATGATAAACGTGAACTACGGCATGCGTATCAGTAACTTGTTAAATGCTTAAACATTAAATCTATATATACTTATCATAAAAACAAATGCATTTGTGTTTTTATATTTTTCATGTATTATTAATAATATGTTATATCATTTCTATGATAGCAATAAGAATAATAGAAAAAACTAGGAATGTTGAAATTAAATTAAAAGACAATAGTTGGAATAGCATGACAGCAATTAAAAAAAGAAAAGTAATATGAGAAGAGGACTAGCAAGAAGATGTTTTGATTTTTCAAGTATATTCAAAGCGGCACAAAATTTGAATATAATCCAATAATAGGTGGCATTTAAATGATATAAAACATGACTATTATATTAATAATATAAAAAAAATACCAACTTCGAACAAGTTTTCGGTAACCGCTAATAAAGTCGAATTCGCCAAGTTAATATATCGTTAGACTCAGAATTTTACAAAGACATTAAATATATATTACAAATTGCGAAACAAACTACGAATTATACCGAAAAAGCAGTAAAGATGGGCGAAAATTCGATTAAAGAATGCGTCGGTTTGGCTAAAATATGTATTAGAATGAAAAATAAATTATATATTCACAATCAGAATGAAAAATTGATTTGAATGATATATTCACATGATATTAATAGTTAAGAATTGAAAAATCACTATTTTCAAATTTATGTGTCTTATGCAAAAATAAGTGATTAATCTAATAAACAATTTCAAAACAGTAGCTAAAATTGATCAACAATCAAAAATACAATAATTCATGGAAAATGTGTGGAAGAGATAAAGGATTACCGACGGAGCGGAGATTTGCTCCGGTTAGTGTTAAACATCAGAGCACCGAAAAGAAATCCGAAATACTTCAAGAATATGCTCCATTGATCCAATTAACTTCCAAGCTTTGATAATTATTCTTGATGATGAATGAATGTAGAAGATGAATTATAAATGTAGAATATTGATGAATAAACTTGAATTGATGAATGCATGATGATTGTGGTTGAATCTTAATGAACTTTAGATGATGATTGTTGATAAAAATATAGAAATTGTTGATTGATGATTTGTGAAAATTAGATTGTGGCTAAGTTCCACCATTTTAGAACTTCAATGTGAAGTTCTAAATGATGATGAAGATGAATTTTGGTGATGGTGGGGGAGAAGATGAATTAAGAAAGAGATAATTTGAGAAAAAATAGTGGGAAAAAAGGTGGTTTTTAGTTATGTTAGTTAACACCTAAAATTGTGAGAAATAACATATTTATATATACTTTGTAGGTGAATGATCATCCTTGGATTGTGATCCAAGTAATTGGTTTATCAATGTTTATAAGTTAATCTAATCCTTAGTTGTAGATCACCAATTTCAACCATAAAATTAATTGTTAAGATTGACTAGGATTTAGTGGAAAAAAATAAAAGTTGAGATTTGTGTTAGTTTGGAAGTTTTGTGTTAGTTTGAAAGTTATATTAGTTAAGGGTAATTAGGTAAATTTATGGCTTATGGAAAAATAGGTAGTTAAGGGTAGTTAAAGACTAATAATGTTGGAGTTTAGCAAAAGTACCAAGTTAGGATGTAAGGCAAAGAGTCGCTAGTAATTAATTTGAATTTTCATGCATTTGCCTTAATTTTTCAACAACTTTTAGCTTGAATTTTGAGTGACTTAGCTCATGACTTTTAGTACTTTTGAAAAGTAATATTTTCCAATAATGAATGAAATCTTCTTTTTATTCCAACTTTGCCATTTTCTCTGAATCTAGGCAAACCTAGGAAACAACCATGAATCTCAAGTAAACAATGATCCCCACCACAAGTAATATGGGAAATAAACCCAAATAGTTAACAAATAGTATCCACCTCGAAAATCCATTTAAATCTATTAAATCTATTATCATCGAACCTTTGACATAAATTTGTTACCATATACAAATGTCGATGAATGCATGATCAAATAGAAACAAAGTATGCAAATGAACAAAACCACAAGCTAGGTGAATTGAATAAAAAAAAGTAGGAAATTTTGGGGTATGACACTCACGTAACAAAAATGAAAGGTTCCAGATTCTCACAAAACAACAACATAGGTTTCTCATATAACACTGATGGAAAAGTTTAGTCTAAGTTATAGTTTCTCACAGAATGATCCAACTAGTGTTTGATAACTCACGAATCCAACAACGAGTTACGGATTCTCATGTAACAAAATGGTGGGTTTTGGCTTCTCACAGAATGGACCAAATGGCATACGATAATACCTCAGATAAATTCTAGAACTTCATCAGAACACACAAGAATATGGACCTCAATAGACAAACATCAATCTCTTGTAAATGTCAACAAAGTTGTACTTTGAAAATGAACTGTCAGATGAGAACTAGACTAAAGGATAAACTTCCAAACGAGAACTGGTGTTTTATTTTTGTTTGTTAGGCGGGGACTGACTTTAAAATGTACTACCAAACAAGAATTGGTTTTAAAGAGAAAACTGAATACCAGACGAGTACTGGAGTTAAAAATAGGCTACCAAACGGGTATTGGTTTTAAGAAAAGACTGCCAGACGAGACTGGAGTTTGAAAGCTGATTGTCAGACGGGAATTGACTGGAAGGATAGATCTACTAGACGAGAATTGTTTTTTTTTTGAAATTGAGTGTCAGACAGGAACTGAATTTCAAGTATTCAACCAAACGAGAACTGTCTTTTTTTTATGTATACTTTCATGCTATGGGCATATGCTCGATAAATGAGATGATACGTATGGCTTAACGCTAGAGCGAAGCAACATGATTAATGCATGAGAATGATTTATGTAATGACTCGAAGGCTTCCAAAGGTGCCCATGATATGGGTAATGGGTGGAAAGGTTCTTTTGTAGCAAGGCTTCTTTATCAAAAGGCAAAGGTTATAGGATGAGGTAGTAACACAATTCCCTGACACTTATCTTGAACTCAATAGTTACTGACGTACGACAAAGTTGCTTGAGCAACTTGAAGGAATTGAGAGGGTTGGCCTTGTGTGGCAAATCTTGCCCCAGTCTGTTGGGTCTTTGAAGAGTTTTACCTCGAAAGATATTTGGAAGAAGTCTGTCATAATATGACCTTGAGATGGCTTGCCCCAATATTTTAAGCCATGAAAGAATTTTTCCTTGATTAACCGACTCTTGGTTGGTTTCTAAATGAGTGGCCTTTGGAGAGTTTCACTATACTCTTGATGTGACTTTCCCCAGTATGAGCCTTTGAAGTAACTTAATTCTGGTAGAGTAAGCTTTGGAGGGATCTACCCTTAGTCAACAAAAACTTTAAGTGGTTTTCCCCTGGTTGATGGAGTCCAGAGATGGTTCCCTCATGATCAACTGATTCTTGAATGATTTTCCCCTTGATCAACAGATGTTTGGAGACTTTCTTTACACTAACCAATTCCTTGGTCAACATAATCATTAAATGCCAATGCCCCTGATCCATAGGGTTCTGAGGTTGTCTTGATTCTGGTGAATGATCAAGTTCCCCTCTCATTGCCCCTTGTTGGAATTTCCCTGATGTCAAGTACTGACTTGCAATTACAAATTTTCATTCGAAAATGCTAATTTTAATGTGATGTTTGAAAAAAAAATCAATTATTGGAATGATGTGATAGTGCGTGACGAGTTGACCATTAGTCCAAACACAATGCTGATTTAGCAATGTGAAAGATACAACGAGAATATGACATAAATATAAAAGATTAACAAATCTCTAGGAGCCAGTTTACACAACCTTGTTGTAGTATACTTTCAGAATAAACCATGCTTCACTTAGGTCTTTTGAGGGTTGTAACATGGCCTGGTTCGTGATTCATGAAACAAAGGATATGAGGCTCAAATTTATTTTAACCCATCCCTTCTTCGTGATGATCTTCAGTCCTACATTCAGTTAATTTAACACACGCATTCAACTTCTAAGAAAGTTTGACGGTGTAAGAGTGAAGATTCAAGTTTACCTTGAAATGGCAGTCACCTTATTTTGTTTTTTCTCAAGAATGCCGGTGACCCTTTTGATTCTTGACATAGTGGTCACCGAATCTTGTTTTTCTTTGTTTGAGGATCTACATGACCTTTTTTGATTGATTTTTTTATCCCTAGTTTTTCCTGGACTGCTTTTTGAAGCGTTTAATCCACCGAGATTGCCCTAAATTTTGTCTAAGTCGCTTCTTTGGGGTGTTCGACTTAGCAAGTTTTTTTATTTATTTTTATTTTGCTGAAGGTTGCGACTGCCAAGTCATTGATTATTGAAGAATAACCGTCATAACTTTTGGATTTTGCATGGTTCCTTTGACACTTCAGGATGTGTGCGAAGAAGATCATGTGGTTGAACCCTTTATGAGATGTATTCTCTGGCAATTTGAATGCGTAGTCAGATAAGCTGAATACTACCCTGCCCCGGGTTAAGTGTAAGGGTTTGTAGATCCAAAAGGAACTCCTACTTCTAGACTCATAATGGTTAACTAGGGATCAACTCCTTATCTTTCCAGTATTTGGGGATTTGAAACAATGCATGTACGTTATCAGCGGGATTTTATCCGAAAGCATACCATTAGCAATAACGGGTATTTCATTTTATTCATCCTCCCTTCAATCTTTACTAAAACAATAGTTTGATAAAAGAAGTAAATGGGAGAAACATGGATGTATTTTTGTTTTTTGTTTTTTTATATAAGAGAAGAAAACATGAGTGAATACGACATAATTGATTCTAAAAATGCATGATCACTTCGTTAATATTACCATTAAAAACAAAAATGTTTAAAACAAGTAGCATTTAACAACAAAGAAATTACAAATGCAATGTGTCATACGGTGAACTGGACTTTTTGTGGTTTGGTTTTGCTTTGTAAAGCAAATGTCGCGGTTAGCAAGAGTCGCCACCGACTTTTCTTTTATCCAATAAGGAAAGATGGAAAAGAACAGGAAAGACCTTAATTAGATTTTGGGTTCGGGAGGTACATTATACAAAGGGAAGGTGTTAGCACCCTTTGTATCCATGGTTATCCATGGGCTCTTAATTGCTCGATCACTTAGGTTATTTTTGCCTGAAAAAGTGTTTGTGAATTGTTTAGAAAATTGTTTTGAAAAGAGAATTTAACTTGGTAATGATTCTTGTATGAATGTATACAAAGTGGTTATCTCGTTTAGTTTTGAAAATTGTTTAGAAAAATATAACTCGGTAATGATTCTAGTATGAATGTATACCAAGTGGTGATTTTCCAAAGATATTTTGAAAGGTGTGAGGTGTGAAAAATGTTTTAGGTTGTGAGCCAGCAATTAAGAGTTATACCTATCCAAGGTCTTTATGAGCATTTCCTATCCTTATGAGGGTAAAACTGTCCTTATTATTGAGAAATAAGTAGTTTTATCCTTTGGATGTAAAAGGGTCATCGATTGGTCATTGAAGGCAACAGTTATGAGGATACCTTAGTATTCGAAGGGACTATCATCATTTAACCATAGGCTACACCGAAGGGTCATCGAGGGACAAAATCGTATCTTCGAAGGCAACATCCGAGGGACTATGATTTATTTTATGATGATTTAATCGAAGGGTCTTTGCTAAGGGTATCCCCACGTTCGCGGGACATGACCGTAATATCGTAATCGTAAGGCAACAAAGAGAGGTCCAAGATCACATATTCAAAGGCAATATTAATTAATTAGGTAATTAAGATGAATTTCTTTATTACAATTAATTAGGATGAATCTCCACATTAAAATTAATCAGGCAATTCTGAATATATCTCCATAAGGGTATCCCACAAATAAAGTGGAATACCTAGCCGGCCGTTTCTTCGGGAATAGGTAAGCCTTTACAACATTTAGCACACGGGTTAGAACATCGAGATAAGGTGCAATTGGAAATTGCACCACAAATAGACACAACAGTCACATGGTCAAATAATGCATAATTATAATAAGTTCGGATTAGACAAGCATAAGACAAAACAAACAACAAAAAAAAGCTACTGTCACGTTCGCCTCTGCCTCGCCTAGAGAAGGCCTGGCGAGTACTCGCCCCAGGCTCGCTTAGCGATGTGCTAGCGAGCGGCTACGGGTTTTGAATTTGAAAACAGCCCCATGTTAGGAACCTTGAATTTTATGGCATTTAATCACGGGAACAGCATGGTCAAACATTCAGGATATTCAGGCATACTTAAATTCACATATGAAAGCAAATTATATATCAAAATTTAATCATAGTGCATTATGTATGTAGAGATTACCAATTGGAAGCATAAAACAGTAGTGATACGCAAACCTGTTTGCAATTGCAGTATTGGAAGGGACTGATCACTCTTGGTATCGGATTGAGTTAGACGGTTGGAGTTGGGCGGCGGTAGCTTCGGTGCGGGTGCGCTGCCTTCAGGGTTTCTATGCCAGGGTTTCTATCCGTCCTTCTCTGTCTTCCTCCGTTCTCCTTTTTTCGTCCTCCCCTTTCCCATTTCTTTCTGTGACTGAAGTGCTGGTATTTATAGTGATTGTGGTGACCTAATGGGCTCAGAATGAAGCCCGAAAATTCTGAAAGTTCGCAAGCTTCGCTAGGCGAGTGTGTAGCGAAGGGTTCGCTAGGCGAAGGATTTGCTCGCCTAGCGAGCAGGCAATTTGTGACCTAATGGGCTCAGAATGAAGCCCAACCAATCTGGTACTCGCAAGCTTCGCTAGGCGAAGGATTTGCTCGCCTAGCGAGCAAGCTAGTTTGGGCTTTTTTCTGAATTGGGCCTGTTGTGAGCTGGGCTTTCGTTCCTTTAAGGTTCATCCCTTGACAAATGAGTTGGAGTGCCTTAGAAATCCCTTGGAATATTAACGGGCAAATTTTGGGGTATGACAGCTGCCCCTGTTCAATATTCTTGAACCGAGAGAGTTAGGATGGCATGTATGCCATTCGTGGTCTGGAGGTGGAAGATTATTGAACACTAGAATGCCCCAAAAATTTGCACTTGTAAATCAGCAGTTGGTCTTGACGGAGATGGGCTTGAAGATGCCATCCAGGAAATTTGATGATGAAAGCTTCAGATTGCGTCGTACGTTAGACCAATTTGAAGACACGGGTGCCACACTGGGTCGTATGTTAGACCGTATAATGAGGCATCCATTAGGCTGTCGACTTCGCTGGGGAGTCGGAGTATGTCATATGCTGCTGGGGATAAAGGATCAGAATGGATCATACGCTAGATCGTATCTGAGTTGAAGAGAGAGCCGTACGCTAGGCTGTGTCTGAAGAAGAAAGTAGTCGTACGCTAGACTACACCCCTGAATGTACCGTACGCTAGGCAGTATCTGAGGATTTGAAGGTCCAAATGGGTCGTACGTTAGACCGTATTGGAGTTGTTGAAGGTCAGAGTGGATCGTACGTTAGATCGTATCTGAGTTGCAGAATGAGCCGTATGTTAGGCTGTATCTGAAGAAGAAAGTAGTCGTACGCTAGACTACACCCCTGAATGTACCGTACGCTAGGCAGTATCTGAGGATTTGAAGGTCCAAATGGGTCGTACGTTAGACCGCATTGGAGTTGTTGAAGTTCAGAATGGATCGTACGTTAGATCGTATCCGAGTTGCAGAATGAGCCGTACGTTAGGCTGTATCTGAAGAAGAAATTAGTCGTACGCTAGACTACACCCCTGAATGTACCATACGCTAGGCAGTATCTGAGGATTTGAAGGTCCAAATGGGTCGTACGTTAGACCGTATTGGAGTAGTTGAAGAAGTCATATGTTGGGCTGTATCAGAATAAACCGTACGTTATGCCTTATCTGATAATATTTGTATATGCTGTACTTGCAATAAATGTCTGGGATGGGCTTAAAGATGCCATCGTTAGGAGGATATCGAAATGTTGTCAGAATGAACGTTCCCATGAATTGCATCTGAAATATGTATCTGAATCTTGAATGTAATCAATAAGAGTATCCGTCTGAAGGGATCTTTACTTTGACTGTATCAGGAGGATAATTGACCTGAAAATAAAGTTAGCTTCATGCCATGTCATGATGCATGAGATTTTTTATGCTTTCGAAAATAAATGCGAACATTATATGCATGCATATGCTGTGAAATGATGTAATGAATGAGTTATGCGTCTGAGCAGTTTTCTTTCTAACGACTCCATTGGGGAAAATAAATCTCCATATACTGGTTGGAGACATTTGTGTTGATGACCCTTTCTCGGCTGGGGGTTTTTGATTTCTTTTTGATGGTAGAAATATCCCACAGAGCTTGGCTGGGGATGGGTGAGATGGTCAATCTGTCTGGTGACGCCGACCTCTTCTGGGAAATAGCTGGCTTTGCCCGGGGGAAGAGAATTGGTAGCGGATTCATTGGAAGCATGGTTAGACCTTAACCTTGATCATGAAGTCGGGTAGTAATTGCTATTGCTATTCTATGCATGTATTTTGGTAAACTTTGATCATATTCAAATGCATATATTAATTCAAATTAAATCAATGGACATTTACGCAACCAAAATAGAAAAAGTAAAACAAAGCATCTTTTTAGAAATGAATTGCATTGATTTTGAAAGAAGGTCTATAAACAGGCAATTTGTGTACAAGGAGACAGAAATCCTAGTAAGAGGAAATTGTCAGAAAACAAAGAGAAAGCTATGCAGAAAAGTCCTATTGATTTTAAGTCTACTACTGTCATTATGTCTTCAAGCATCTCATCCCCTACTGTCAGGTAGAAGTGATTGGCTTGTTCAGTCCCTTGAACTTGGATGAAGTTGACTGAGAACGGGACATAGTCATACGCTTTAATCCCTAATTTTTGCCTGGACCGCCTTTTCAGGTTTTCAGTCCACCAGGATACCCTTTTTTGCCCAAGCCGCCTTTTCAGGTTTTCGACTTGCCGGGTGTACATTTTTTATATATATAATCCCTAATTTTTGCCCGAACCCTTTTGGTTCGCCGGGATGCCCTTACTTTTGCCTAGATACGTCGACCTAGCAGGTCTCTTTTATGCGTAGTATTTTTTAACTATGTCCGCGTTCACGGGATGTGGGAAGTCTTCACCATCCATTGTAGCAAGTATCATGGCTCCACCAGAGAATACCTTCTTAACTACAAATGGCCCTTCGTAAGTGGGAGTCCATTTTCCTCTGGGGTCAGTTTGTGGTAGAATAATACGCTTTATCACCAAGTCGCCACTTTGATACACCTGTCTCTTGACCTTTTTGTTGAATGCCCTGGTCATGCGCTTCTGATATATCTGCCCGTGACATACAGTCGCAAGTCTCTTCTCATCAATCAAATTTATCTGATCGAGTCGAGTCTGAATCCATTCGTCCTCGTCTAAGCCCGCCTCTTTCGTGATCCTTAGAGAGGGAATCTGAACCTCCATTGGTAAAACGGCTTCCATTCCGTAGACTAAAGAGAAAGGAGTTGCCCCTGTCGAAGTTCGTACTGAAGTACGATAACCATGAAGAGCAAATGGTAACATCTCATGCCAGTCTTTGTATGTTACCGTCATCTTTTGTATAATCTTTTTAATATTCTTATTAGTCGCTTCTACGGTGCCGTTCATCTTTGGCCGGTACGGAGAAGAGTTATGGTGTTTTATTTTGAACTGCGTGCAGAGTTCAGTAATCATCTTGTTGTTCAAATTAGTGCCATTGTCAGTGATGATTCTCTCAGGGATGCCGTATCGGCAGATGAGGCTATTCTTGATGAATCGTGCCACCACATTCTTGGTAATAGAAGCAAATGAGGCTGCCTCTACCCACTTTGTGAAGTAATCAATAGCAACAAGGATGAAACGATGTCCATTAGAGGCGGTAGGTTTAATTTCGCCAATCATATCAATGCCCCACATTGCAAAGGGCCAAGGCGCTGTCAACACGTTTAATGGAGCAGGAGGCACATGTACTTTATCCGCATAGATCTGGCACTTGTGACAAGTTCTGGAGTGATGGTGACAATCAACTTCCATGGTAGACCAATAATACCCTGATCTCAGAATCTTCTTGGCCATTGTATGTCCACTAGAGTGAGTCCCAAAGATACCGTCGTGCATGTCTTCCATAATCTTTTCTGCTTCCTTTTTATCCACACAGCGAAGCAAAGTCGAATCATGGTTACGTTTGTACAATATTCCATTACTCAAAAAGAATTTTGCGGAGAACTTCCTCAGAAATTTCCTGTCATTGATGGATGTTCCTTCAGGGTATTCCTGAGCTTCTAAATATCTTTTTATCTCGTGGAACCAAGGTTTCTCTTCTACCTCGTTAAGTTCATAACAATATGCTGGTTCGTCTAGTCGTTCAATGGTAACCCTGGGAGCTTCATTGTCCCATCTGACTCTGAACATAGATGACATGGTAGCTAATGCGTCTGCCAACTGATTCTCCTCTCGTGGAATATGTTCGAAGGTGATCTCTTCAAAGTATGGATTTAATGTCAACACCCGTTCTCGATAAGGGATGAGATTCGGATGTTTAGTGTCCCATTCTCCTTTGATCTGACTGATTACCAAGGCTGAGTCTCCATACACACTCAAAAACTTGATTCTCAGGTCGATAGCAGCTCTGAGTCCCAAAATACATGCTTCATACTCAGCCATATTGTTGGTACACTCAAAACATAATCTAGCAGTGAAAGGCGTATGGCCACCCTTGGGGGAAATGATTACGACGCCAATACCGTTGCATTATGCGTTAGACGACCCATCAAAAACCATAGTCCATCGGGATCCCACTTCGGGTCCTTCCTCTGGTCCAGGTTCTTCATAATCAGTAACAAGCATGACATCTTCATTTGGGAACTCAAAATTCATAGACTGGTAATCATTCACTACCTGATGAGCTAAATGATCAGCTAGCACGCTTCCTTTGATTGCTTTTTGGGTGGTATACTAGATATCATACTCTATTAAGATCATCTGCCATCTTGCTATTCTTCCGGAGAGGGCGGGTTTCTCAAATATGTATTTGATAGGATCCATCTTAGAAATCAACAAAGTGGTGTGATTCAACATATACTGTCTTAGTCGGCGAGCAGCCCAGGCCAAAGCACAGCAAGTTTTCTCGAGCAGTGAGTATCTTGTTTCACAGTCGGTAAACTTTTTGCTAAGGTAGTATATGGCATGCTCTTTTCGACCAGACTCGTCATGTTGCCCCAACACGCACCCCATTGAGTTTTCTAACACGGTCAAATACATGATTAGAGGTCTTCCCTCAACTGGTGGCACCAGAATTGGAGGTTCTTGGAGATACTTCTTGATTTTATCAAAAGCTTCTTGACATTCATCATTCCATATCATCTCTTGATTTTTCCTCAGTAACTTGAAGATGGGTTTGCAAGTAGCGGTCAAATGGGAAATAAATCGGGCAATGTAATTCAAACGTCCCAAGAAACTTCTGACTTCTTTATCCGTACGGGGAACTGGCATTTCTCGAATAGCTCTCACCTTGGCTGGGTCAACCTCAATACCTTTACCACTGACAATAAAGCCCAAGAGTTTACCGGATCTCACTCCAAAGGTGCATTTGTTCGGGTTCAATCTCAACTTGTATTTCTTCAACCTCTCAAACAGTTTGTATAAATGATCGAGATGTTCTTCTTCAGTATCAGATCTGGCTATCATGTCGTCCACATATACTTCTATTTCATGATGGATCATGTCATGGAACAAAACCACCATAGCACGCTGGTACGTTGCTCCTGCGTTCTTTAAACCGAATGACATTACTTTATAACAGAAGGTCCCCCATTGCGTCACAAACGTAGTCTTCTCCATGTCCTCAGGTGCCATTTTGATCTGGTTATAACCCGAGAATCCATCCATGAAGGAGAATACCTTGTGTTGAGCGGTGTTGTCTACCAGAACATCAATGTGTGGCAGTGGAAAGTCATCCTTGGGACTCGCTCTATTCAAATCTCTGTAATCTACACACATTCGCACTTTACCATCCTTCTTTGGCACTGGTACCACATTAGCAACCCATTGAGGATAAGAAGTAACAGCCAGAAAACCAGCATCGAATTGTTTCATGACTTCGGCTTTGATTTTCTCGGACATTTCAGGACGCATGCGACGAACCTTTTGCTTAACAGGACGACAATCTTCCTTCATCGGCAAACGGTGCACTACTATATCGGTATCCAGCCCTGGCATGTCTTGTAAGACCAAGCAAAAATCTCTACATAGTCACGTAACATCTGAATCAATCTTCTTTTGACACTGTTTTCCAAGCCTGCTCCTATGTTGACTTCTTTCTTGTCTACTTCAGTACCCAGATTTACAATTTCGATTGATTCTTCATGCGGATGTATGGTCTTTTCTTCTTGCAATAACAGTCTGGCAAGTTCTTCAGGTACTTCACAATCTTCCTCACTTCCCTCTTCGGCTCGGTAGATCGGATTTTCAAAGTCATAATGAACAGTAGTAGAGCTATTATCAACAGGATCCAGAGTGGGTAGGGATCTGCAATTTGTTACGTGAGTGTGTGTAAGAAAACATAGCTTGTTTGGAGGACGACAGGAAAAATAAAGAGCGCAATATTCGAATGCAAAACTTCCATTGATTTATTGAATATAAATATGCTTATGAAAATGACAAAACCCTTAACAAATTGGCTATCGTGCCCCGGGCATAGACACAATGCTTTAAAAAGTTCAATCGTAAACATTAAAAAATTGCAACAATAAAATAAACAATAACAATTACTCCTGACTAAAGGAAATCGGGATAATGTCTTCAGCCTTCCAATTGTTGAGTCCGTCACCAATTGTTGGGAAAATCCAGCTATCCAAGTCGCAATTGCTATCAGCATCTTCCACATCATTAATCTGATCTTTGACTATTTTTCCAGAGTTAAACCCCAGGCCAGCTTTATCAGACTTGTACGGTACATCGATCAGTTGACCCCAACCAGTACGACTACCATTTCCAACCACGGCTTGAGCATCTTTCAGAGAGATCATGGCAGGGGGAGCACGAACAACCTTGGGCGCAAGGGGAGTTGGCTTAAGGACAGGACTGGTCGGATGAACCATTTCAAATGACTGAGAAGGAGTCTCAAAGAATTCACCATCCATCTCGACGTATCTGAAGGCCTGCACACTACTAACAATATACTCTTCTTCTCCACATACAGTGACAATCATGCCTTCTATGGGATACTTCAGCTTTTGATGGAGAGACGAAGCTACTGCACCCGCCCCATGGATCCAAGGGCGTCCCAGGAAGCAGGAGTAGGCGGGACGAATGTCCATTACGTGAAAGGTAGTGTTGAAGACTTGAGGTCCTATCTTAATAGGGAGAACCACTTCACCATAGACAACACTCTTCGCGCCATCGTAAGCACGCACCACAACATCACTAGGTTTCAGTTCAATGCTTTTACAGTCAAATTTATCGAGCACAACTTTTGGGAGCACATTCAAGGAATAGCCGTTGTCGATCAACACGTGAGCCAAGGTGATCCCCTCACACTCGATGGAGATATGCAGAGCTTTATTGTGATTCTTTCCCGCTGGTGTCAGGTCAGCATCGGAAAAGCCTGGGCCATTGTCAACAGTCAAGTTAGCAACATAATGTTCGAACTGATCGACGGATGTTTCTTGAGGCACATGAGCAGTCTTCAAGAATTTCATCAATGCACTGGCATGAGATTCAGAAGATAACAACAAGGACAACATTGAGATCTTAGACGGAGTATGCCCCAACTGCTCTACCACATCAAAATCACTCTTACGGATGATTTTCAGCATTTCTTCCATCTCCTGCTTGGCGACATCCTCAGAGGTAACTTCGACCGGTGTCTCTGACTGAGAAGGATTGACTGGTCCCTTTCCTCGATTTTCGGGGGCGGGAGGTGAGATTTCTGGAGAGAAGATCCTTCCACTTCGAGTAATTTTACTAGTCCCCACAATATCATTAGGATTAGCAGAATTATCGACTTGCTTTATGCCATGGATGTAAACATCACCTCCATAATTCCACGGAATGGATTTGCTTGAGGAGTACGGTACTGGGCCAGGTGCAGTAATAATTAGGGGAGCCATCTTGGGCTCAGCGGTAATCTTCACAGGTACCCTAGTAGCGGTAATCTTTACTGGAACTTTGGACCTAGCAATCACAGATATTTCTTCAATAGAGTTGTCCACCTTAGGAATCCTTTCAAATAGAATTGTACGATCATCCATCAGCCGTTGAATGTCGTTCTTCAACTTCAAACAATCATTGGGTCGGAGTACACAGAGATCGCAACCTTCAGCACAACCTGGAAATAAACCAGCTTGTAATAAATTCTTCTTGATGATCCGGAGAGGAGATGTTAAGTCAGCCACGTTAGTAATGTGAGAATTGTCATCCACAACATTAACAGCCTTGTCATGATTAGGCATAGGTGATGTGATGACGTTGGGAGTCTCCGGAGGATCAAATTCAATTTCTCCAGCGTCGATCATATCTTGAATCTTATTCTTCAACAACCAACAATCGTTCGTATCATGCCCGGGGCTATCGGAGTGATAGGCACACCTGGCGTTGGGATTATAACGAGGAGAAGTAGTGTTGAGATTTGCAGGAGGGCCCCTGAGGGTAATTAAATTGGCCTTTAGCATACCCTGCAGTGCTTGGGTTAAGGTCATATTGATCTTGGTAAACTGCCTTCTCGGCCTGTCTTGTCTGTGTTGGAAGTTTTGAGATGGCGGTGCTGCAATCGTAACTACCCTAATGGTATGGTCACAATTTTTCTTGTTATGACCCCTTTCACTGTACACAACATTTGATTCATTCTTTCCCTGATAGGACTTTTTGGTGCTTGCCGAGGTAGCCGCCTGTATCTTTCCACTTCGAATGTCGCTTTCAACCCGTTCGCCTGTCAAGATAAGTTCAGTGAAACCTGACGAAGAACTTCCCAGTAGATGGCTGTAGAATGGGCCAGTCAGTGTACCCATGAACATATCCACTAACTCTCGATCAGTCATAGGGGGTTTGACTCTGCCAGCCAAATCTCTCCATTTTTGCGCATATTCTTTGAAACTTTCTTTAGAGCCCATAGTCATATTTTGCAGCTGTAGCCGAGTAGGTGCTAATTCAAAATTATACTGGTAATGCTTGTAGAAGGTTGTCGCTAAATCAGTCCAGGTGCGGATGTTAGAGCTCTCAAGCTGATAATACCACTCTAACTGGGTGCCAGACAGACTCTCTTGGAAGAAATGGATCCACAGCTTCCTATCAGTGGTGTGCGGCTGAATCTTTCTCACATAAGCCCTCAGATGCATCTGAGGACAAGATGCACCATCATACTTAGTGAAAATGGGAACCTTGAATTTGCGGGGGATGACCACATCAGAGACCAGACCCAGGTTTTCAAAATCCAGACCGGGCACCTTCTGACCCTCCATAGCTAGCATACGTTCTTCCAGCAACTTGTACTTATCATCCTTCGGAGAGTACTGTTCATGTTCATAATCTTCATCGTCGTCCTCAGAATTGATGGGATTGGCATTCTCCTCTTCCGAATCATTTTCGGTCTCTTCTTCTGAATCCTTCGGAATTCTAATCTTGACTCTTGTAGCCTGTCCTTTAAGCCTTCTCCCCGGGTTGATGTAACCCACAGGTTTCTTGTCTTTCTTCTTCTCGAGCAAAAGAGCCTTCAGTTCCTCCTGCCCCTTGGATAAGCTCAAGATCATCTCCTGGAATTGAGCATTCTGAGCCTGGAGATCTTTGACATTTTGTTCGAGGGCCATTTTTCAATCTGTTTGTAATAGGAAGACCGTGAGAATATTGATCATTTAGAATACCTGTTATGTTATGCAATGTAATGTATGAAATGTTTTCAAAGGCTTTCGGAATTTAACTTTGCGTAAACTACCAATCTTTTTTTTTTTTTTTTTTTTTTTTTTTTTTTTTTTTACAAAACATAGCAAAGCTAAATCCCTAAGTCCTTGAAATGGTTAGTACAGTACCAGGATGTTATGATGTTATGATGTTATGTAAATAACGAGCACAAACAAGTCACACAACAATCATTCCTAAGTCTTGAGGCTTGCATGAGTTCCATAGGTAAATACCCTCCCCACTGAAGTTCGGTTGGTTCAACCTGTCCTAGAATAGTAACCGGGTTCTAGAAGGATCTCAAATCATTGACCTTTCCTTAAGTCCACTTCAGTGCAACACCAAGTGGTTGACCGAAGCTTCCCTAAAGTCCAATCTCAAAGAGTGTAGTATCGAGTCTCAACCAACTCCAGTCGGAACCGAAGTCAGTTATCTCACTACTTTCTAATGGCCAGGATGAGTCAATTAGGGTTCTAAAGGTCAGGTTAATACTTTGATGACACCACGCGAATGCCAAATTTTTCCTCAACTAAATATGAGGAACATCAGGACATCCAAAGTGCCACATTAACCGTAGCCATCATTTTGACCATTCCAGTATACGCCGGATAGTCGCGATGATCTTTTGCTACTTACCTAAGGTACACTAGATTCGGGTGTAGGATCTTTCACTCAAGCATAACATACCCAAGCAATCCCTTAAAAGTAAATCGAACAATTTGAATAAGTGATCTTGTTTTTAAGGTAACCTCTCTTTTGAGTCTATTCCCCAGCAGAGTCGCCAGTTCTGTCATACGGTGAACTGGACTTTTTGTGGTTTGGTTTTGCTTTGTAAAGCAAATGTCGCGGTTAGCAAGAGTCGCCACCGACTTTTCTTTTATCCAATAAGGAAAGGTGGAAAAGAACAGGAAAGACCTTAATTAGATTTTGGGTTCGGGAGGTACATTATACAAAGGGAAGGTGTTAGCACCCTTTGTATCCATGGTTATCCATGGGCTCTTAATTGCTCGATCACTTAGGTTATTTTTGCCTAAAAAAGTTTTGTGAATTGTTTAGAAAATTGTTTTGAAAAGAGAATTTAACTTGGTAATGATTCTTGTATGAATGTATACAAAGTGGTTATCTCGTTTAGTTTTGAAAATTGTTTAGAAAAATATAACTCGGTAATGATTCTAGTATGAATGTATACCAAGTGGTGATTTTCCAAAGATATTTTGAAAGGTGTGAGGTGTGAAAAATGTTTTAGGTTGTGAGCCAGCAATTAAGAGTTATACCTATCCAAGGTCTTTATGAGCATTTCATATCCTTATGAGGGTAAAACTGTCCTTATTATTGAGAAATAAGTAGTTTTATCCTTTGGATGTAAAAGGGTCATCGTAGGGTCATCGATTGGTCATTGAAGGCAACACTTATGAGGATACCTTAGTATTCGAAGGGACTATCATCATTTAACCGTAGGCTATACCGAAGGGTCATCGAGGGACAAAATCGTATCTTCGAAGGCAACATCCGAGGGACTATGATTTAGTTTATGATGATTTAATCGAAGGGTCTTTGCTAAGGGTATCCCCACGTTCGCGGGACATGACCGTAATATCGTAATCGTAAGGCAACAAAGAGAGGTCCAAGATCACATATTCAAAGGCAATATTAATTAATTAAGTAATTAAGATGAATTTCTTTATTACAATTAATTAGGATGAATCTCCACATTAAAATTAATCAGGCAATTCTGAATATATCTCCATAAGGGTATCCCACAAATAAAGTGGAATACCTAGCCGGCCGTTTCTTCGGGAATAGGTAAGCCTTTACAACATTTAGCACACGGGTTAGAACATCGAGATAAGGTGCAATTGGAAATTGCACCACAAATAAACACAGCAGTCACATGGTCAATGTAGCGGTGTATTCGTCGCTATATGATCTATTGGTTAAATCATAAGCAAGGTAATACAAAGAATTTCGAGTCGCCACCGCACTTTTATTTATCCAAAGGACTGGCTAAAAAGCGAACAAAAGCCTAAGAAGTTTTACACGTAGAAAACTAATAAAAAGATCAGAGAGTCTGGGTAAGGGGTAAATTACGCAATGGGAAGGTGTTAGGCACCCATCACGTCCTAGGTACTCCTAGGGAGCCCTTTTCACACTTATTGTATAAGATTGTTATTTGTTATGACATAAGTATTGTGCAAACATGATTGGGATGATGAGAAAAGAATATACAAGTTAGTTATTGGGTTTGAACGGATGAACCCGTTGCCTACGTACCTTCCATCAAAGGTAAGGATCAAAACGCCGTAGTTCGGCTAAAAGATTTCCAAAAATTGGTGGATTCAATTTTAAACACAAACCCTAAGGTCTTACGTTATCCACGGGAGAAAACTCAACCTTATACAAACAACAGGTCCACCATGTGAGAACAGCTTCAACTTGCCAGTGAGGGGTTAACCCTATAATAGGCAAGGAAGACTTACAATTCAATCAACTAAGGACAAATAGGTGAGATTGACATCAACCAACTAAGATAAATCAAACCTATAGCTCATGTATGAAAAGATTAACAATGGACACAGCCAAAACAAGTGAATGGGTGAAGTTAATTGATTGTGATTATGAAAAGAAAGTCAAAGTATGATTAAAGTTAATTCAAAAGAAGTATTATGAAATGGAGTTTGAAAAAAGGTCAAGGACTTGGGGTCCAGGTTTTTAGTTAGAAAACATGAAGATGTTTGCACAATATCTATGTCAAGTTTGAAAGTAACGTGTGAAAAGGTTTAGGACCTAATGGGGATGAATGGATGGATATGGATTGTAAAACTTCTTAGAAAGTTCACCTCTTGAAATCATATAGAAAATGATTCAAGTGTGTCCTTTGGAATGAGCAATGGATAATAATAAAATAAGCAGACAAGTGATACCGGATGCCACTCAATGGTCTTACTCCAATCTCACAAAACAAAAATGAAAGCGGACACCGGATACCACTCAATGGATTTATACCGCGATCCTTAAAACAAAAGCTGGATATCAGAGGCCACTCAATGGACTTACACTAATCTCCTCAAAAGAAAACAAAGATGGAATATGGAAGTCAACTGCCAATCTATCTGGACTTAGGTCAACTCAATATATGCTCATAGGAAAACAATGCCACATTACAGGGACTTACAATGGATCCTCACATACAGGAACAGAAGCAACACATGATCATAGGAAAGCAAATGCCAACTTACAGGGGCTTACAATTGCAACCTCTCATAAACAAACAGAAGCAACACATGATCATAGGAAAGCAAATGCCAACTTACAGGGACTTACAATTGCAACCTCACATAAACAAACAGAAGCAAAACATGGATGTCAGATGCCAATTTATCTGGGCTTACTCTAACTTCCACAGTATGGTCCTAGGAATACAAATGCCACATCACAGGGACTTACAATTGCATCCTCACATACAAAGAAACAAGCATCAAACAAAGAGATGAGTGGCCAATGAAATGGTCTTACAACTCACTTCCATATCATAGGAACAATAGCCAATGAATGGTCTTACGATTGTCCTCAATGGGGAAACAACAATGATAAGTCATAAAGACAAATGAGATGATTATGCATTAATGAGCAATAAATGATGATGAATGCACAAAGCATGCAAGCAAACATGTGTATATGAAGTGGGCAATCAATCAATGAAGTCAATCAGCACACACTATAGCCAAGCAAT
The DNA here is from genome assembly GCF_024323335.1 of Lathyrus oleraceus. Taxonomy (NCBI): domain Eukaryota; kingdom Viridiplantae; phylum Streptophyta; class Magnoliopsida; order Fabales; family Fabaceae; genus Lathyrus; species Lathyrus oleraceus. The sequence goes on from NC_066579.1 coordinate 116,707,584, forward strand.
TGGGGGCTCACACAAAGGGTTAGGCACTGAGGCCAACTGGAAATAGGGTCAAAGATTGCTCTTAACCTTGCCATTGAGAGGCTAAGGTGAAGCAGATGAAAGGAGATGAGGGGTGTGCCTCATTGCTCTTATCCCTGTTCAGGGAGAGCATTTAAATATCAGAAGGTGTGGGAGTTCAGAAAGTAGGAACTCTCTCCACATATTATTGACTCGATTGATCTTGGGTTAAGATCTCAATGCTTCAACCATGTAATGGGAGCAATGAGAAGACTCACAGAATAGTGGGAGATAGATTACTTATCTCTTATATCCACCAATTGCCTTACTTGAAGGACTTTTCCTGCTTGGGACAAATATAAACACACACAAGCATTGCCTCTTAAGGAGGACTTCAGACAGTTGCCTGGCCAGGTCTTCTAGACTACATGAAGATAAGAGGTGCATACCTCAAAGCAAATTGCTAAATAGCAAAGCAAAGCAAGTTCAAAGAACTTAAGCAACTAATGGTACCTGAAATGGTCAAACAAATCAGTACACAATTCAACAGTTTAAATCAGAAAGAGGCAGAAACCAACAATCAAAACAGACAGGCAAATGTGCAAAGCACAAGACTCAAATTATGTGAGTCAAGCCACCTACAAAACAAAGGTTAGCTCATGATAAACAGATAAACCCAAATCAACTTGCAAAAGTTTCTTTGAAGCATTTGTTGTTCAACCTGAAACAATGAACTCAAACATAAGCCAGGAGACCCCTAGGACAAGCCTAGGGTCAAAATGAATGAGAAAGTCAAAACAGCAAGGGAAAGTCAACCAAAATCAAGTTTAAACATTTAAGAAGCAAACCCAATTGGTCTCACATGCACATCATTCATCATCATGATTTCATAAGCAAAAGAAGTCAAAGCATGGCATTTGAAAGCTCAAAGAAGTCAACAGAAAGACTTGAATCAAAAGCAATCAAGAACAATTCCAAAAATCAGCAAATAAATCATGGTCAATCACAATCCATAACATGACATACATATAAAATTTCAGCTCATTTGGATCATGGGAAGATAGTCAATGAAAATCAGAAAGCCAAAGCAATTTCAAGCATGCACAAAGAAGTCAAACAAACATGTATCAACTTCAAAAAATCATAACTCAATGACAACAGATGAGAAATGAATGGGATCAACACCAATGCAAAGCTTAAGATGTCTAGTATGCACATGTAAAATTTCATGATCATCCAATTAGGTATGAGAATTTCACAAAGCATATGGCAAGATGTGTCACATAAAGTCAACATTTGACTAGACAGGGGAGAAAACTCTCAACAATTAGGAAATGGCACAATTAATTCCCAGAAAATTCACACATAAACTAGACATATAAGAGAAGGGTCATGCAAAATTTCACATTAATTGGAGGTCAGGAAGCATGTCAACAAAAATCATGAAATTGCATATCATTGGTGTGACACACATTGTCACACCCTACTTCAAAAAATCATAAGTCAAAGACCAGAGATGATAAATTCACAAACTCTAAACCAAAATCACCATGAATGAGTCTAGTTTGCACACAAAAAATTTCAAGTCCATTGGATATATCCTCATTATTTCACAATTGGTTTGGTAAGATGTACAAAATATGCATACATGAACAAAACCCTAATTCCAATTAAAATCCACTAAGGCAAAAAATCAGCAAAAATCATGATAAAAAAGTAGACATCAAGATGAACACAATGAAGAAATTCGCATCAAAATTGGATTTAAAATGAGTGAGATGTGATTTTTGTAAGATGTGTGACAAAATGAAATTAAAATTGAAATAAAACATGATTTAATTGAAATAATTAGGACCGAGTGGCATATGTGTAATTATGTTGGTCACTTATCCAAACGCTGCCGTTTTGGGCGCGTAAGGGAAATGAGCTGATTGGCTCATGTGTGAATAGTGACCATGCAGCACGTGAGAGACAGAAGAAAAACTGGGCAAGGCAATTGGGCTAGGGTTTCAAACACAGCAGTATGAACTTCATCACTTCCAATCAATCGAAAATCTCGAAATGCCCAGAACATTAAATCAAGCGTGGCAATAGACTCAGTAAACATGGTACATCATAAATCCATTATCCACTTTCATTAAAACACACAAACAACCAAGATTCGAGCAAAAACACACATGAACACTAAACTTCAGATCAGCATATCTTCAAAAATACACAACCATTTGCCACGATTTAAGTTTTAAAATGATCAGCATGTCAAGATCTTCAAGAAGTATAGCATGATTTTGAGAAACAAGAGAGTCGAAAACTTACTTGTCTTTGAAGAAAATGATGGAACAGGTGTTGTTTGGATGTGTTGAGCTCAAACAGATCCTCCTTATGCTTGATATTGATGGATTCTTGAAGCACTTTAGCTCAGCAAGGCTTGGAAACACTCAGATCGACTTTCACCATTGTTGTGGCTTCGTGTAGCAGCAGCATGAAATGATGTTACAGCAAGGAAACAGGGCTCCAAACAAGCTCAAGATTGTTGGTAGATGATGAAAATACAAAGGGTTGCTCGTGTCTTTTGAAGTTTTTGAGCAGAAATTGCAATTTGTGAAAAATGCAAATTGAGAGAGAATGAGAGTTTCTGTGTGATGTCAAGCTGCAGCTAGGGTTGCAATTTGCTGAAAATGTCTTTAAATATCTCTGTTTAAGCTTAGTTAATGATGTGCTAACAAAGATTAACTTAAATGAAGAGGTTTTGCCATTTTGCTAATTTTGAGCCAATTGCAACAAGGAGGTGTGGTCTGGCCGAGTTTGGGCCTTGAACATGTTTCAAATACCATTCTAAACAGATCCCAAATGGCCAAATGTGTTAAAATTGCTTAATTCAAAAAGTCACTTTTTGCACATACTTGAAATTAATGAAGGAAAGTCCAAAAATGCCATTTTGCATGGTGAGGTTTTGGTGAATGATGAATGAATTTTTGGAAAGAGGGGAACAAATAGAGCTTGTAGGAAAAAACCCCACCAAAATTGGCCAAATGGTTTGGAAGTTATGGCCTTTTGAAGTTCATGAATTTTTGAAATTGAAATGATCATATCTTGCCAACCATACATGGGATTTGAGAGTTCTTGGACTTTTTGAAAATGGGAGCACAAGATATTCAACTTTCATGTTGGGAAAAAATTCATTTGAAGCTTGTATCATGATGTAAGTTTAAGATCAAGAAGTTTCCATTTTTGGCAAACTTGAATTACAGGTCAAGTTTCTATTTCTGGAAATTTTCTGTTTGACTCCAAATTCTTCCATGATGAGGTTTGGCATGATATATGAGGCTTATATAGGCATGAATGAACTCCTTCAAATCAATTCCCACCATCAAATCACTGATTAAATCCACAGTTGACCAACTTTGACTTCAGTTGACTTTTCTAGGGTTTTGCATGACTGAAGCATGTTCTGATGAATTCCAAACCCTAATTCCTTGATAACTTGGTTCCAAATGATGTCACAACATATAAGAACCCTTGATGATTGATCATGGTGCCCAAATTCTGCAAGAATGGCCACCATCCATTGCTTAATGACTGAGTTGACTGTTTTGACCTAATTGCTTCATCTGCAAGAAACAAGGTTAGATGACAATATTTTTGTACTTTTTGGTTATTAAATAGATGAAAGGAAATGATATACAATGCAAAACATGCTTGGTGATCAAGAACCAAACTCACAAGACACCCACCCACTAGGAGGGAAACTAGGGCATGCTATGATCCTTGAGGCCATGATATGATATGATATGGGCCATGAGGGATCTTAGGGCCAAAATTGGGGTCTTACAGGTGCCCCTATTTAAGGTCATTCTAGCCGGAGAAGTGAAGTTTAGAAATCTTCATCTCGACGCGGTAGAATGGGCTTAAATAACAGTAATGAGACAAATTTTGGTCCCTAAGAGACCTCATGATGCAAATGTATGTATGCAAAGGACACAAACTCTATGGGGAATATGATTCACACAGAAGAAAAGACGAACCATCGGAGTAATACCTCACCAGGAACAGAGACTCTGACAAGACTCTTGTGGGGATAATAAAAGAAAAAATGCGTGAGCAGGGCACGACTCAAGTTGGGGAAAAACAAAACTGACACAACGTGAACGAGACACGACTCTGATTAGGGAAACAAAAGGAATCGGACTGGAGACCTCACTGGGAAGTGAAGGACTCACACTGGGGAAAAGAATTCCAAAGGAAAATAAATCCATTGGAGAGACACAAGCTAACTCCTGGGGAGAAGCAAAAGAAAACTTCACTGAGGAAGCAGCAAAGAAATGAGATGTTACCGGGTATAAGGGTAACAAACTCAGGAAGAATGAATATCTAAGACCGGTATAAGGGTGAGAGATATCAATCAACCAGACATCTGAGAAAGACCTGGAAAAGGTACATAAACTCAGGACAATCTGACTCCATAAAGGACCAAAGTCATAATAGGGAGCAGAAAGGAAGGAACACCAGGGATACCGGTTACTGGGTATATAAAAGGTGACCGACCAAAGAGCGCATGAGACATATTATTCATTACCGGCAGACCGTGAATAATATACTCGAAAGGAAAAGACACCAGAGATACCGAAGTATATAATAGGTGACTGACCAAAGACGTGAATTGGTATATATGCCAACACACTCATCATCCGAAAGGAGGGCTTGAAAAAGCAAATCGACTTACAGGATGGACATTCGAATCCACAACGGGAAAACGAATCTTACTCAACTGGGGACAAAAACCCAAAGAGTGCATGAGATACAATATCCATTACCGGCAGACCGTGGATAAGATGCTCGCATGAGATATATTATCTATTACCGTCAGAACGTAGATAATAAACTCGCATGGTAAGAAACACCAGAGATACCGGTTACTGGGTATATAATAGGTGATCTACCGAAACGTGAATTGGTATATATGCCAAAACACTCATCATCCAAAACACAAACTGGTTAAAGGATGGATATTCGATTCTACAAAGAATACGAATCTTGCTCAGCTGGGGAAAATCAACAAAGGATTCCAACTAAAGAGCGCATGAGATATATTATTCATTACCAGCAGACCGTGAATAATATACTCGAAAGGAAAAGACACCAGAGATACCGAAGTATATAATAGGTGACTATCCAAAACAGAGAGACAATCGATACCAAGCATCCGGGTAAACGAAAGACAACTCAAAGGGATAAATTGCAAGCATCCGGCAATTATCCGACAACAAAGAAATATTCGACTTCGCAAAGGGAAATAACGAATCTTACTCGACTGGGGAAACGCAAAAGGCTTCGACTGAAGAGTGCATGAGACATATTATTCATTACCGGCAGACCGTGAATAATATACTCGCATGGAAGATTATCCACAACCGGTTACTGGGTTAATAAAGGATAAATCAACCGAAAAGAAAGGCATCGGGATACCAAACTAGGTATATAATGATGACCAATCAAAAGGAGCAACAGACATTACCAACAAGAGGGTAAATGAAAGAAGACTCGCTGAGGATTCATTGATGAAAATCAATGATCCGGGGAACACAATCACTAGCAAACGGTGAAAGGACCCGCTGGGGATAGAATTGCTAGCATATGACAATTATCCACAAAAACTTGCTAGGGATATAAGTGCTGATCTGAGCAACTTATCCAAGCAAAGGAAAATCAACATCAAGAACTAGATGCAGATAACCACAAGAGAAATTGTCATCGGTTGGGATGAACAACAAAGTTAACTCTGCAAAGGGGAGAGAACGAGGTTTATAACTACCGGTTATGTGGTAGAAAAACCGCAAAGATAGGACTTACGACTGCTGGTTTGTAGGCAGAGGGCCAAAAAGATAGTGGGGTTGACCACAAAATTAGGGTTTACATCTACCGAATACGGGATAGAAGACCAACAACTCCGCGTGGGGATAGAACAAATCACAAATCCGCACGGGAAACCAAAATAGGGCTTATAACAAACCACAAACTGCCGGAGAGCAGGAAAATAGGATTTACAACTACCGGTATGAAGGTAGAAAACCAAAACTCTGGCTGGAGAATAAAAGGTGTATAACCACAAATTCTGCCAAGAAAGCCAGGAAAGATAGGACTTACAACTACCGGTATGAGGGTAGAAGCCCAAAAACTACTCCGCTGGGGAACAACCCACTGGGAAGCACAAGACATTTGACAAACAACCGATTCGGGAATAATCCGAAAAAGCAGACTGAATCAAGACACGTCCTAATGAGGATATAACTCAAATAGGAACATCCATCCCAATATACATGTGTTGGGAGGAAACGGAAGAAACCGTCATCCACGAGGATATATCTCAGTGGGGAACTGCAGAAGGAAAAAACAGACACATTTTCTGCTTATGGGGTGACTCTATATGGAGAGATTTTAAACACCCGACATCTGCTTGGGGAGATCTGTAAAGAGATCTATATCACCATAGCAGGAGACGCGACAAACAAAAGATATATGGCAAGAAATGCAACATGAATATCTGAATGTTTATGAATATGCATGAATATGCGTGATTTATGTTTGATGAATGCTGACGAAACAGACAATTCTAACACAAACAGGTTCAGGAACCAAACATCCGGTATTATACTTCCAGGGGAAAAACCAGCTGGAAAGCCTGCGGAGATCTATATGCTGTAAAGCAAAGATCTGCGAGTACTGCTGAAGAAGCAGCGAATCAGAGATATCAGGAATCCAAATATCTGAACGATGAATCAGCGGATAATCCAACTAGGGGTACAGAAAGTCACAGCGGGCAAAACAGCCACCAAGACGAATCTGTAGGGGAACAAGAGAAGTCCCAAAGATATCTGCAGGAGATCCCAGTGTCAACTGAGAAACAAAAAGTGCATTGCATAAGCACGAACTGCCGTAGAAGCAACTCCACACAACTCCACTGGGGGATAACCCACTGAGGGAGAATGATATCATCCAAATAGAATCCGACTGCATAAGCAATTCTACTGGGGAAAATTGTCGGCTACTCTCTTGGGGAACAACCCACTGAGGGAGGACAGATCAAACAAGTAGATTCTGCGACGAACCACTCTACTTGAGGAGAATGCACATAGCAAACTGATCACAACAGGTAGATTCTGCAATATAAGCCACTCTACTGAGGATCACAAACAGTCAGGAAATCAATCCATTCTCTGGATGCTAGAGCCATCATCCGACCATACTGGGGATCGAAGGAGTATTCAACAGGCAAAACTGTCACAACAAACGTTCTGCAGACTGTGCTGAGGAAAGATGGTTGAAATACTGGGATATCAACCCAATCAACCACTGAATAGGAAAATAAATCCTGCTCTGCTGAGGAGAAAAACTCTGATGGAGATATAGCAACAACTCCACGGACGACTTTGCCGGGGAAAAGGTAAAGTACTGGGTATCAAACCGTTGACTTACCAGGTCTTCACAAAGAAAACGATCGTGCTGAGGAAACAGACAATTCCGTTGGCAACTGCACTGGGAAGAGTGACAACAACTCTACTCGCGAATCCGATGGGGATATCAATAACAGCTCTACTCATGACTGTGTTGAGGAGACAAATAAAGTCTGGGGCAGACGACCCACTGGAGAAAGTGACGGGGCACCAAGATGACAAACCATCAACCGCCGAAACTCACAATAAAACACCCATGCTGGGGAACTGCTGCTGGAGAAAACGAAGTCTTCAACAACACTCTGCTTGCGACTATACTGGGGAACAACCCCAACAACAACTCTGTTTGAGGAACAACCTCAACAAAGATCTGAAGAAAGAAAATACTACCAAACCAGGAATATGAACAAATGTCTTACCTGTTGGAAATCATGCCACCCTCGGGAAAGCACTGAGATATTCTTGGTATCCTTTCAATCTTGTGAATGTTCACTTTGTTTAAAACAAAATTTTTTGAAAAATTTGATCTGTTTAAACAATGATATTTTATCAATTTAAAACATGCAAAACATTTGTTGAATTGAAACAAATAAGAGTGCAAATAGTTGGATAAAAAGCTCAAATTAATTTGATGGAATGGTAGCCTGCAAATGGCAAGACTCCATAGATCTGTACAAATTTGAAATCAGTGATATATATTGGAAGAGGGCTACATTGAACATAATGATCCTTTCTCTACCAATTTGAATCTCGATGTATCCGAAGCTTCGGTTGACGACGAATCGAGAATCTTCTGACGAAATGACGACTGATGAACAGAAAGTCTTGTCAGGATGCAGGTACTTGCCAAATCCCTAATTTTTGCCTAGATTGCCCCAGGGTGAGGTACTCAATCTAGCGGGATGCAAATACTCTTTTTTCCAAGTCTCTAATTTTTGCCTGGATTACCCTTGCGGGTTCTCCACCGAGACGCTCATTTTTGCCTAAGCCGCCCTTTCGGGTTTTCAACTTAGCGAGCTATTCTGTTTTTTTTTCATTTGCATATATTTTTTTTAGGCAAAGTATCTCTTGACTGCATCTGAATTCACAGGACGAGTGAAATCCTCCCCATCCATTGTTGTAAGCATCAAAGCTCCGCCTGAAAAGGCTCTCTTGACAACATATGGACCCTCGTAGTTTGGAGTCCACTTGCCCCTGGAATCGGGCGCGAAAGACAAAACTTTCTTGAGCACAAGGTCACCTTCTCGGAACACACGAGGCTTGACCTTCTTATCGAATGCTTTCTTCATTCTCTGCTGATATAACTGACCATGGCACATGGCAGTTAATCGCTTCTCTTCAATCAAATTCAACTGGTCATAACGACTCTGAATCCATTCAGCATCAGTCAACTTGGCTTCCATCAAGACTCGCATTGATGGGATCTCCACCTCTACTGGGAGAACGGCTTCCATGCCATAAACAAGAGAGAAAGGGGTTGCCCCTGTTGAAGTGTGTACAGACGTACGATATCCATGCAAAGCAAATGGCAGCATCTCCTGCCAATCTTTGTACGTGACAGTCATCTTCTGGATAATCCTCTTGATATTTTTATTAGCAGCTTCAACAGCCCCATTCATCTTGGGTCTGTAGGGAGAGGAATTATGGTGTGCAATCTTGAATTCAGCGCACAACTCATCCATCATCTTGTTGTTCAGATTAGATCCATTATCAGTAATGATCCTCTCTGGCACACCATAACGGCAAATCAGCTGGTTCTTGATAAAATTCACAACCACCTGCCTGGTTACATTTGCATACGAAGCGGCTTCAACCCATTTGGTGAAGTAATCAATTGCTACGAGAATAAATCGATGTCCGTTGGACGCTTTCGGCTCGATCATGCCGATCATGTCGATTCCCCACATAGAGAAAGGCCATGGTGATGAAATCACATTCAGGAGTGTCGGAGGGATGTGAATCTTATCCGCATAAATTTGACACTTGTGACATTTCTTCACATACTTGCAACAGTCGGACTCCATTGTCAGCCAATAGTAGCCTGCTCTCAACATCTTCTTAGCCATGGCATGTCCATTGGAATGAGTACCAAATGAACCCTCATGGACCTCAGTCATCAACAGATTTGCTTCGTGTCTATCCACGCATCTGAGCAAAACCATATCAAAATTTCTCTTGTATAGCACTTCACCACTGAGGTAAAAACTGCCTGACAACCCTCTCAAAGTTTTCCTATCCTTCACAGATGCCCCAGGCGGGTAGACCTGGTTCTGGAGGAAATTCTTGATATCAAAATACCAAGGCTTGTCATCTTTAACTTCTTCAATTGCAAATATGTGAGCTGGTCTGTCCAAGCGCATCACAGTAATGTTGGGAACATCATTCCACCGTCTGACTACAATCATGGAAGCCAACGTTGCAAGAGCATCTGCCATCCGATTATCCTCTCGAGGAATGTGATAAAATTCAACTTCTGTGAAGAAAGTCGAAATTCTCCTCGCATAATCTCTGTATGGGATGAGACCAGGTTGATTCGTCTCCCATTCACCCTTGATCTGATTGACAACCAGGGCTGAATCACCATAGACATCAAGATACTTGATTCTCAAATCAATGCATTCTTCAAGTCCCATTATACAGGCTTCGTACTCCGCCATGTTGTTCGTGCATTTGAAAGTTAGCCTTGCTGTAAACGGAATGTGTGAACCTTGAGGAGTAATGATCACTGCCCCAATTCCATTTCCATATTGATTAACAGCGCCATCAAACACCATCGTCCATCTGGAACCAGGTTCTGGACCTTCATCAAGTGTAGGCTCATCGCAATCTTTCATCTTCAAATACAGAATTTCCTCGTCAGGGAAGTCGAACTGAACAGACTGATGATCTTCAATTGGCTGGTGCGCTAGATGGTCAGCCAAGATACTACCTTTGATAGCTTTCTGAGCTCGATACTCGATATCATACTCAGACAACAACATCTGCCAACGGGCAATCCTCCCAGTTAAAGCAGGCTTCTCGAAGATATACTTAATTGGATCCATTCTGGATATCAACCAAGTTGTATGATTTATCATGTACTGGCGCAAACGCTTAGCAGCCCAAGCCAAAGCACAGCACGTCTTCTCAAGCATAGAGTACCGAGACTCACAATCAGTAAAGTTCTTACTGAGGTAGTATATAGCAAATTCCTTCTTCCCAGATTCATCTTGTTGACCGAGTACACAACCCATCGAGTCTTCAAGAACTGTTAAATACATGATCAGAGGTCTTCCTTCTACTGGCGGAGACAAAATCAGAGGTTCAGACAGATACTCCTTGATACTGTCGAAAGCTTTCTGGCAATCCTCGGTCCAATCATGAGACTGATCTTTCCGGAGGAGCTTGAATATCGGCGCACATGTGGCAGTCATGTGGGATATAAATCTGGAAATGTAGTTCAAGCGGCCAAGAAAACCTCGGACTTGCTTCTCGGTTTTGGGTGCAGGCATCTCTTGTATTGCTTTGACCTTTGCAGGATCAACCTCAATACCTCTTTCACTTACCACAAAACCCAACAACTTGCCGGAACGGACTCCAAATGTACATTTGTTCGGATTCAGACGAAGCTGGAATTTCCTCAAACGCTGAAAAAGCTTCAACAAATGCTCAATATGCTCAACTTCCGTTCGGGACTTTGCAATCATATCATCAACATAGACTTCTATCTCCTTGTGCATCATGTCGTGAAACAAGGTAGTCATAGCTCGTTGATACGTGGCTCCGGCGTTCTTCAAACCGAAGGGAATCACTCGATAACAGAATGTTCCCCAAGGTGTGATGAATGTTGTCTTCTCCATATCCTCTGGTGCCATCTTGATTTGATTATATCCGGAAAATCCGTCCATAAAGGAAAAGACTTTGAATTTGGCTGTATTGTCTACCAACATGTCAATGTGTGGTAGAGGAAAATCGTCTTTTGGGCTAGCCTTATTCAGATCTCTGTAATCAACGCACATACGGACTTTTCCATCCTTCTTAGGAACAGGCACAATGTTGGCCACCCATTGAGGATATGTAGAAGTCACCAGAAACCCCGCATCAATTTGCTTCTGAACTTCTTCTTTGATCTTCACTGCCATATCTGGATGAGTTCTTCTGAGCTTCTGCTTCACAGGCACGCACTCAGGCTTCAAAGGCAGGAAATGTTGCACAATATCTGTATCTAAACCCGGCATGTCCTCATAGGACCAAGCAAAGATATCTGAATATTCTCGTAGCAAGCTGATCAAATCTTCCTTGACAGACCCTTCAAGAAGTGCCCCAATCTTCACCAGGCGAACACAATCCTCGGACCCCAAGTTGACTGTTTCCAAGTCTTCGAGATGCAGCTGAATGATCTTCTCTTCGTGCTCAAGGAGACGGGTGATCTCATCAGGAATCTCTTCAACGTCATCTTCTTCTGCTTCAAATACAGGGAATTCAAAATTGGGAGATGGCGTTGGATCATTATGTTCAATGGGTTTTAGGATCAACCTGCATAATGATTTTGGTTAATGAAAAAACTTTAGCATTTAAACAAACAAATCATTATGCAGATGAAAAATGTTTGATTTCATTTTTTTTATTTTTTTGTTTTTTGTTTTTGATGGGTTTTTTGTGATCACTGATTTCATGAAAAAGCAAAAAGTGAAAACAAATGGAAAAACAAATGCTTAACAATGTAAAAATTGAATGAAAACATCATTGTATTAAATGCTTTGCCAACAATGTCATCACTTCTCCTTTTGGCATGGGAGAAGGGTTTCAAACAAAGCGAACAATTTACTCTGATCTATGGATGACTGTAGGAACATCTACAGCGACCCAATTGTGGCAGACACCACCAGGAATAACAAAGTTGTTCAAGTCCTCTGCGTCTTCTTCAATGATAGCAGCAGCTTCTTCTTCTGGTTGATCAGCATGGATGAATCCTCCACTCGTGAACAAACCTTGCTCATTGCATGCCCCAGAACCATAGCCAATGCCAGCCCGGGATCTATTGTCTTCAAGTTCAAGCACTTTCCCTAATCCAGCAACTGCACCACATTCAATGGCCAGCTTAGCATCACGGTAGGAAGTGAATGAAGGAGACTTCTTCTCGATTGGTTTATCAATAGATAAAGCTTGAAACTGAGTTCCAACTTCATCCTCTGCATCAATGTACGAGAAAGAAGACAGATGGCTAACCAGGAGAGCCTTTTCTCCCCCTACTACAACCAATTTCTTGTTTTTGACAAACTTCAGCTTTTGGTGTAGGGTGGATGTCACGGCGCCAGCCTCGTGAATCCACGGTCTGCCCAAGAGACAGCTATAAGATGGGTGGATATCCATTACTTGAAAAGTAACCTGGAAATCACTTGGTCCTATCTTGATTGGGAGATCAACTTCCCCAATCACGGTCTTGCGCGACCCATCAAATGCTTTCACAACAACCCCACTCTGCCTCATAGGAGGACCTTAATACGACAGTCGAGAGAGTGTGGATTTTGGCAATACATTTAGAGAAGATCCAGTGTCCACCAACACATTGGACATTGCATCAGATTTGCAATTCATAGAGATATGTAAGGCCATGTTGTGGTCTCTTCCCTCCTCAGGGAGATCAGCGTCACAAAAGCTCAAAGTGTTGCAAGCGGTAATGTTTGCAACGATACTATCAAACTGCTCAAGGGTGACGTCGTGATCGACATATGCCAGATCCAAGACTTTCTGCAGAGACTCCCTATGGGGTTCTGAATTTAACAGCAAAGAAAGAATAGAAATCTTGGAGGGCGTGTGTAGAAGCTGGTCTACAATGTTGTACTCACTCTTTCTGATGAGCCTCAGCATCTCATCAGATTCTTCATCAACAATGCCACTTGGGCCAACTGAAGAAACAAGAGTCTTTTGTACGGAGGAGGATGGTTTGGCAACAGCAAGTGCCGGATTCTGAACATTCACAGCGGTCCCCACAGGGCGCTCAACAGTATCAAAAACAGTAGCCTTTGGAGGCGCTGAAAATACACGACCGCTTCGGGTCAACCCACTGACATCAGCAATATTGGTCACAGAAGTGGAAGGCAAAGGAACCTCTACCCCATCTTGGACAGCAACAGGATTATACCGGAATGGCACAGCTTGATCAGATGAATAAGGCACAGGGCCTGCTGGTTTAATGACCAAAGAAGGGGAAGCCTTCGGCTTGTTGCTATTGTAGCAAATAACAACGGGCTCAGGCAGCTTGAACACTGGTGAAATGACGTTCACTTCAGGTTCAACTATATCAACATTGCGATTCTGCAGAATCTCAATGGTACCCTCATTCAACATCCTCTGAAGTTCTTTGCGTATCTGATCGCAACCCAAGCGATTAACTAAGCAGACGCGGCACTTGTCGTGGTTATGCTCCAAATAGCTGTACTGACACAGCATCTTATGTAAATCAACCAACGACTGCCTGATGTGGCTGACATAACGGACCTTGTACTTCCCAAGGTATTCCTGAATCATATTGATAGATTTCCCATGCGCAGGCAATGGGTTCTTGGTGACATTCGGGCTGGAGTCTTCAAAACTCAGAATTCCACTTCTCATAAGGTCTTGCACCTTAGTCTTCAATGGAAAGCAGTTTTCCACGTTGTGGCCCGGAGCACCGGAATGGTAAACACAATACTGGTCTGGTTTGTACCACCATTGCGGGTTTGCAGGAATGGCAGGAGGATCCCTGGGAGAAACCAATTTCCTCTCCAACAAGGAAGGATAAAGCTCTGTATATGTCATAGGAATTGGATCGAAGCTGATCTTCTTCCTATCATAATTCACGTTAGCTTGATTGGTTGTACTTCCACGAGGCTGGTAAGCCTGTTGCTGTGGACACTGCTGTTGTTGTTGGTATTGCGGTTGCTGATATTGTTGCTGATGCTGATATTGTTGCTGTTGATATTGCTGAGCATTATCTTTGAATACGGGCGCTATATGAGCCACCTGGTGCTGATGTCCGGCACGACGTGCAGGCTTCCTCTGAACAGAGGGTCTTCTATGTTTAGGCTGAGATTGCACGGCATGTGCTTCACCTTCTTTCCTCTTAAACGCCCCATATCGTTTAGAAGAAGAACCATCATCTTTAGCCAACCGTCCTTCACGGACACCTTCTTCGAGACGCATCCCCATGTTCACCATCTCGGTGAAATCAGAGGGAGCGCTTGCTACCATCCGCTCATAATAGAATGAGCCAAGAGTCTTCAGAAAGATCTTGGTCATTTCTTTCTCTTCCAGCGGTGGAGTGATTTGAGCTGCCAGCTCACGCCATCTCTGGGCGTACTCCTTGAACGACTCTTTATCTTTCTGCGACATGGACCTGAGTTGATCTCGGTCAGGCGCCATATCGATGTTGTACTTGTATTGCTTGACGAAAGCTTCGCCAAGGTCGTTGAAAGATCGGATGTTGACACTGTCCAGGCTCATGTACCATCTGAGCGCGGCACCAGACAGACTATCTTGAAAATAATGAATCAAGAGTTGATCATTATCAGTCTGTGTTGACATCTTCCTGGCGTACATGACCAGGTGAGCAAGTGGACAGGTGTTCCCCTTGTATTTTTCAAAGTCTGGGACCTTGAATTTGATTGGTATCTGTAGCACCTCAAATTTGCACCCATCATTGTACATACATTCTCATACTAGGTCATAGCATATCATGGTCCACTGCATAGCATTGCATTGTCCCAGTTGCCTCAAGTGCAAGCAAATCAAGAGATTAGGTCAAACTGATCAGGAGATCAGTCAGTCAAGCAAGCAAGCACAATTCTCAAGGAGCCAAGGCCCTAGGGTTGGTCCAATTTGTTCACATGACTTGGGGACCCATTTGAAGTGTTCAAGTCAAGGGTTGGATGTTCAGAAGTCATCAGTCAATGCACAGTCAGTCAGAAACCCTAAAAGTCAACTGTTGGTCAACTGTCCATTTAATCAGTGGTTTGATGGTTGGATTTGGTTTGAGAGAGCTTATTCATGTCCCAATAGGCCTTATATATCATGTCAAACACCATCATGGAAGAATTTGAAGCCAGATCAGAAATTTCCCAAAATGGAAACTGGACCTGTAACTGAAACTTACCAAAAATGGAAAGTCTTGATCCTCAAACTTACATCATGATACAAGCTTCAAATGAATTTTTGCCCAACATGAAAGTTGAAGATCTTGTTCTCCCATTTCCAAAAAGTCCAAGAACACTAAATTCCCATGTATGGTTGGCAAGTTATGATCAAATCATTTTCAAAAATTCTTGAACTTCAAAAGGCCATATCTCTCAAACCATTTGGCCAAATTGGGTGGGGTTTTTTCCTACAAGTCACATTTGATCCCCTCTTTCCAAAAATGTAACTTTCATTCACCAAAACCTTGCCAATCAAAATGGCATTTTTGGACTTGTTTCATTTAAATTCAAGTTTGACCAAAAGTTGACTTTTCAAATTAAAGGTTTTCAGCACATTTGGCCAATTGGGAATTGTTTAGAATATTATTTGCAGCATGTTCAAAGTCCTTTTTGTGCAGTACATACAGTCCATACCTAGTTGCTTGGAATTTGGGAAGAAAAGTACACTTTTAACCACTCTACTCCATACTTTCATGAACCATGCCTTGTACCACAAAACAGCAGAGGTATGGATGATTTTCTGTCATATGTAAACACTACTAGCAGCCTCTAACCACAGAAGATCCCCATTCTCTCTCATTTGGATTTTTTTCACCAAATTGCAAATTCTGTTCAAAACAACAAGCAACATCAAAACAGAAGACTAACATCATTTCCTGTCAAAAATAAAACCAACTAGCAGCCATAAAACACACTCAAAACACAGAAAAATCCTCTCTCAAAAAAGAACCTCATTTTCTGAACTGTTGAACTTTCCTCCAAAAAACTTCAAAAGCCTTCGAGCCTTGGTCCTTGCATCATCATATATCAGCATTCAGGAAGCAGTTTTGGGGCTCCATTCTTGACTGTAGGCCAAGGAACCACAGCTGCATTAACAGCCACCCTTCCATGGCAGAACTCGAGTGAATCAAAACCAAGCATCCATGAGCCAAGTTCTTTGTATCATTCTTCATTTGTAAGCTTAAAGAGCAACTGTTTCAGCCATTGGAGACCAAACAACATCAGAAACACGACTGTTCTTCCAAATTGGTAAAAATTCGACTTTCACCATTCCAAAAATCATGATATGCTTTAGTTAGATCACACCATGCTAATCATTTTGAAATTTGAATCATGTCAAATGGTTGCCTATGCTAAAAGATATGCCATGTTAAAGTTTGATGTTTGAATATGCTTTTGCTTGTTTTTCTCTTAATGACTCGAATCCATGTTAATGGTTGTTGAATTCATGATGTGTGTTGTTTGCCGTTTCCATTGATATGCTGGCTTGCCATTTCTGGGCGCGTTTGTTCCTCACGATTTTGATGAAAGTGATGATGCTACAGTAAACCCTAGTTCTTCATTTTCCAGATTTTTCCCCTTCTTCACGTACACTGCATGGCTGTATGGCTTTGTCCATTGGATGGCCAATCAAAATATTTCCTTGCCTCGCCCAAAACGGCCGCGTTTCATTTAGTTGCCTCAGGAATTACAAATATGCCACCGTGCCCTAATATGTCCCATTAAATCATGTTATTTTTCAATTTTTATTTCATTTGCATGGCCAATCTTACAAAAATCATTGCGCATCCATTTTTAATCCAAATTTCATGGGAATTTTTGCATTTGATTCATCACAATCTCTAGTTTTTTATCATATTTTTTTCAGAATTTTTGGATGGGTGGTTTTTAAATTATGCTAGGGTTTGTGACATGTGCTCATATTTTGTACACTTTGCCAAAACATTTGAGAAATGGTGATACTTAATCCAATGGCTCCCAAATTTTTTGTGCTTAAACTAGACACACTCATGGTGATTTTGGTGTAGAGTTTGTGAATTTATCATTTGTGGTTTGTGAGTTATGATTTTTTGAATTAGGGTGTGACAATTTGTGTCACACCATTGATGTCCAACTTGATGATTTTTGATACCATCCTTTTTGACCTCCAATTGATTTGATTTTTTGCATGAACCTACTCTTGTATGTCTAGTTTACATGTGATTTTTTGTGGATTTGTTTATGGCATTTTCCAATTGTTTGAGATTTTCTCCCCTGATTAGTCATATGTTGACTTTTTGTGATACATGTTCCCATTTCATTTGTGAAATTCTCATACTTTATTAGATGAACATGAAATTTTACATGAGATAACTAGACATCCTCATCTTTGCCATGGTTTTAGTCCCATTCATTTATCATACACCATCTCTAACTTATGATTTTTCTAAGTTGA
This sequence comes from Lathyrus oleraceus, assembly GCF_024323335.1. NCBI lineage: Eukaryota > Viridiplantae > Streptophyta > Magnoliopsida > Fabales > Fabaceae > Lathyrus > Lathyrus oleraceus. The sequence goes on from NC_066579.1 coordinate 116,725,400, forward strand.
TGCATGTTTGGTTGACTTCTTTGAGCATGTTCAAAATTGCTTTGACTTTCTGATTTTCATTGACTGCCTTCCACTTGTCCAAATGAGATGAAATTTGACATGCTTATCATGCTCTGGGTTGTGATTGATCATGATTTATTTGGTGATTTTTGGAAATGTTTAAGATTGCTTTTGAGTTAAGTCTTGCTGTTGACTTCTATGAGCTTCTGAATGCCATGTTTTGACCTAATTGGTTCATGAAATGATGATGATGATTGATATGAATGTAAAACCAATTGGGTTTGTTTCTTAATGTTTTGAACATGATTTTGGATGCTTGCCCTTTGCTGTTTTGACTTTCTCATTCCTTTTTGACCCTAGGCTTGTCCTAGTGGTCCTGTTACTCACTTTTGAGCTTGTGATTTCAGGTTGACCAACAAATGACCAATGAGACCACTTCTTTTTGGTTAAGCTTGCCTAAATGTCATTGTCTAACATGTTTTGTTTTGTAGGTGGCTTGGCTCACATGCCTTAAGCCTTATGCCTTGCACATTCACTTGCTTGTGTTGACTGGTTGACATCTGTTTCATTTTGATTTAACTTTGACTTGTATACTAACTGTGCTTGACTGATTTCAGGTACTTTAGTTGCTTTTAGTTCCTTGTGAACTTTGCTTTGCTTTGCTTAAGAGCAATTTGCTTGAGGTATAATTTCTCATCTCCATGTAGTCTGGAAGACCTGGTCTGTTACTTGGCCAGGCAACTGTCTGAAGTCCTCCTTAAGAGGCAATGTTTGTGACTGTTTACATTTGTCCTTGTACATAGTCAAAGACCTCCTAAGTGAAGAGGCAATTGGCAGAACCCAAGGGATATGCAACCTATCCCCTGCTATTCAGTGTGTCTTCTGCTTTGCTCACACCACTGTGTTGATGCATTGCAGATACAAACCCAAGATCTTGTACAATCGTACAGTTGAGTCAGTTTTAAATGTGTAGAAGGGTTCCCACTTTCTGAACCCACACATTCTTGTCTTAAGCTCTCCCAGGCCAGGGATAAGAGCTGTGAAGTCTTATCTTCACTCACCTTTCATCTGCTTCACCTTAGTCTCTCAATGGCAAGGTTAAGAGCACATTCACCCAGTTCCAGAGGTTTGTTTGTTGAGGTTGATATGACCCCTCGACTAAAACCTAGCCTTGTTTGAGCCCCTTGCTTGTGTATAGTGGGTGCTATCTGTGCTTGTAGGATTGTTTGACTTGCTTCCTGTGCAAGTTAGGATTTTTTGACTTGCTTCCTGTGCAAGTTAGGATTGTTTGACTTGCTTCCTGTGCAAGTTAGGATTGTTTGACTTGCTTCCTGTGCAAGTTAGGATTGTTTGACTTGCTTCCTGTGCAAGTTAGGGTTAGTTTAGACTTGCTTCCTGTGCAAGTTAGGTTTTGCTTGGCTTGCTTCCTGTGCAAGTTAAGTGTGTGTGTGGCTTGCTTCCTGTGCAAGTCATGTTTAGGATAGGCTGGCTCCCTGTGCCAGTTAGCTAGAAACCTTAACTTAGGGATGATTTGCATGATAACATCTAGGCTCGAGTCGTAGTCTCCCTAGTTGTGTCTCCCTCTGTTATCTGGTTAGGCTAGTCCTTTATCCCTCTATAGGGGAACTACATCGCCCTGATCTTCATACCAGATGAAGTATGTAGGCAGGAGATTGAGCTGATCTCTCCGGGCGCCCTTTTTCTTTTTGTGTGAGTTGTTTGACAGTTGCTAGGCTCGAGTGCCTGACTCCTTAGCAATTTGTTGTCTGTTTGTTTGAGTGTGTGCTTGACAGTTATAGGCTCGAGTCCCCGACTCCCTATTAACTTGTTGTGTTGTTGTGTGCTTGGAAGCTGATGTAAGTCCATCGAGTGGCATTCGGGTTCCAGTGTGCGTGTGTTTGGTTCGGATGCTGATATAAGTCCAGTGATTGGCATTCAGGCTCCACGTTTGCCTTTGCCTGTGTTTGTTTGTGTGCGTGTCAGCCGAGCTACGAATGCTCTGATTCTTCTCTCGTCCGAGAAGATACGTATGCATAGGATGCGATATCCTAGCGAGCATGTGTTTTCCCCAGTCCGAACTACTTCGACTCTGATGTCTATGCCTGATAGACTAAGTAGGCCCAGGATGCGACATCCTGCCGAGTCAGTTTCAGTCAGTTTCTTGTGTCTCTTTCAGCCAGTGTGTGTGAGTGTGAGCAGTGTTTTAGCAACCAATATTCCTTCCTTTTGTGCGTGGATCCCGTAGAGTACTACGGATGCGTAGGGGTGCTAATACCTTCCCTTCGCATAATCGACTCCCGAACCCATTCTCTTTGGTCGCGAGACCATGTTCTTTCCCAGGTTTACTCTGAGCGTTTCCTTTCCCTCTTTTGGGATAAATAACGCACGGTGGCGGCTCTGTTGTTCTTGTTTTCCCGCCGGTTTTTCGCGCGATGCGACAGTATCTTGACACCGGGAACTAGGCAGAGTTCGGCTGCAGACTTGCCGAAGAGATCTTTGCCACGGAGAGTCCTCAATTCCTTTCTCAGCTCGAGGAATTGGTCGTTCATCGCATCCATCTTCTCATGAACATCTGAGCCCTCAGAAGCCTCAGAGTGATAGATGGTGTCGTCTACCCTAGGCATGGTATGCACGACAGGAGGAGCGGGAATAGGGACCGGGCTAGATGCCGGCATATGAGCAAATGTTGGAGCTGGCAGATCAGACATGAAACCTGGAGGCATCCCCCAAGGAAAACCGGGAGGCATGGCATTGGGCTGATGGGCACTAACTGGCACCGTTGAAGTAGAGACTTCTGAAATGACCGTCCGCTGAACAGGAGTTGCGGGCGGCGGAGTAGGCTGATTCTGAGCAGCAAGGAGTTGCTCCATCAAAGCGCCAAGTCTGGCGACCTCTTCCTTCAATTCTCGATTCTCTTGTTCCAATTGCTCCATTACCCTTGCTGAATTGACCCGCGTATAATACCGGTGAGTCAGCTTGTCTTCAAAATAAATGAAGAACACAGGTTAGGAACAGAAGACCAGAAACAAAGGGTACCTGTTTATGCAAGAATGATGCATGAAATGCTTGTGCAAATGCTTTGTTTTCAAGGAACCCTTAGGGTATTATTTGCAATATTTTGAATATTTAAACATTTTAATTGCTCATGGAAAATATTTCATTCAAGATATTTGAGACAAAGAAGTACAACATTTTTAATTCATTACAAAGAGAAAAGGTAAATGACATCCTATGGATCCCTAGAAGCTCGGGATGCTGGAAGACGAGAAGTGCACAACTTCTTGATCTCTCTCTCATAGGCAGCTTCCATATCAACTTTTTCCTTTGCAAGTTGATCATACCTCCTCTTCCAGAATTTGGATGACTGAGGAAGCAGAGAAGTCCAAGTGTCGTTCGGATCGTCGATCACTCGGTGCTCGAGAAATTCAATCATAGCGTCCTTCTCCTTGAGCTGCTGCAGCAATTCCTCTCTTTCACGGATCCAAGCACGCGAAAGGTCTTCTTCTCTCAACTCCTCTACACGTTGGGTAGGGAGGGTTGAAGGCCCAACCACATCCAACGGTGTAGGTCTTGGATAATCGTACGACATCAAGTAGGTGGCAGCTCTCTGTCTGACCCAAGAGGTGTATGGCTCCAAAGCGATGCAGTTCTTCGGACCCAACTCATTTCTACCCTTCTTGCGAATACTGCGCCATGCACGGACAAATCTGGCTTTCAGGCCTTGGGGATCTTTACCCTCCTGGAAGAATACACCTTCTAACAGAATGTTATGGGGTTTATCCTTCAGGGGGAACCCAAGCTGACGACGTGCAAGAATAGGATTGTAGGTGATCCCACCACATGTACCAAGAAGAGGCACATTAGGGAATTCACCACAATAATCGATGATCTGGACGGTATCATACACGCGATCATACCAGGTGATATCATCATTGGTGAGAGACATGAGTCTCTGAGACCACCGTAGACATCCCTTGTTCTCCTTGAAAGCAACTGTCTGCGGCAAGTGCGAAATAAACCACTTGTACAGCAGGGGTAAACAGCAGACAATAACTCCTCCTCCTTTCAGATTCCTTAGATGCAAGGAGACATAAGCATCGCCCAACAAAGTCGGAACTGGATTAAGAACTGAGAAGATCCTAATGGCATTCATGTCCACGAACTTGTCGAAGTTGGGAAACAGCACCAATCCATAGATGAGTAACACAAACAGAGCCTCAAAGGCATCCTCACTCATGGCCTTCCCATAGAAGGTAGCTTGATCAATGAGGAACTCGGAAGGAAAACCCTGAATTCCGCCTTTGGTAGTAAGATTAGCTCTAATCAGATCTTCATCTATGTGCAACAAGCTGGAAATCTCTCGAGCAGATGGAATACTCTCTAAGCCACTGAACGACACTTGATCCAGAATCGGAATCCCAATGAGATGAGAGTATTCTTCCAAAGTCGGCAGCAACTGGAAGTCCGGAAATAAGAAGCAATGATGCAACGGATCGTAGAACTGCGCCAAAGTACTCATCAGCCCTTCGTCCACTTGAGTAGTCAGCAACGGCAGAAGCTTCCCATATCGAGCTTTGAAACCCAAGGGATCTAGTACATATGATGTCAGATTCCTTAACTCTTTTACATCAGGCTGTCTAAAGCTGTACTTCTTTGTATGCCTTTTTGGTCTTTCCATGTCTGAAAATTTTGCAAATAAACCCTTTTTAAGTTCCTTGAAAATTTTCTTTTTCTGATGACATGAAGTGCAGATGAATGCATGAATGTATGAATGCAACAAACACACTCAAGGATCAAGTAATGCACACCAAACAAAGGTCGTGGGAAAGCTCAACGTATCCCTAATATCAATCATCCATTTTGGTGGATTTAGGTTTTCACCTTATCGACACCCAAGTTCCATTGATATTAACGGTACATGAACCGGTTCAGACATTCTTAATATCAACCAGCCGCTTTGGTGGATCTTAGGTTTTACACCTGATCCGGGATCCATTGATATTAACAATGTTTGAACGACTCAACCACGAATCACGGGTTTGTTGAGAGTCACGAGCATGGAGTCTCGGTTAAGAACCACCCAAAGGGAGTGTACTAGGGTTTAAACCTGCCAGACATGTTCTACCAGAGGTTCCCATAATCATCGTTCCATCTTTCGAATATTATCGGAGGAACGAATACTCGTATTCCAAGAATATTCTCAAGAGAAACTCTTATGAGTGTAGTATCGCGTAACAATCGTATCAGAACTGACATCTGAACGACCTCCGCACTACGGTCCTAAAAATAGGCCAAGATGGGTTTGGTAAACTAAGGTCCTTGGCTTCTGCGGAACATGATTGAAAGAATAATGCCTAACCACAAATAACTTGTGTGACATTATTAGTTCAACATGACCTCCACCAAGTGAATGGGCTCGCAAGTCAACTGGCTAAGGAATACTCCACACCAGTCAACAAGACTATGCCATTCTCCTATCCTAGAGTGCACTCGAGTTCGGGTATAGAACTCATCTCACAGATCACCAAAGCAAACAGCAAATGTATATCAAGCAATTCAAACATTACAATCAATACAGTTATCCCAAATTGTACAAAAATATGTCATATAACAATAACAATATAGCACAACAAGGGTGAAAAAGTAGGCACTACCACCAAGGATGTTTTTCCCCAGCAGAGTCACCACTTTTTCTGTAGCGGTGTATTCGTCGCTATATGATCTATTGGTTAAATCATAAGCAAGGTAATACAAAGAATTTCGAGTCGCCACCGCACTTTTATTTATCCAAAGGACTGGCTAAAAAGCGAACAAAAGCCTAAGAAGTTTTACACGTAGAAAACTAATAAAAAGATCAGAGAGTCTGGGTAAGGGGTAAATTACGCAATGGGAAGGTGTTAGGCACCCATCACGTCCTAGGTACTCCTAGGGAGCTCTTTTCACACTTATTGTATAAGATTGTTATTTGTTATGACATAAGTATTGTGCAAACATGATTGGGATGATGAGAAAAGAATATACAAGTTAGTTATTGGGTTTGAACGGATGAACCCGTTGCCTACGTACCTTCCATCAAAGGTAAGGATCAAAACGCCGTAGTTCGGCTAAAAGATTTCCAAAAATTGGTGGATTCAATTTTAAACACAAACCCTAAGGTCTTACGTTATCCACGGGAGAAAACTCAACCTTATACAAACAACAGGTCCACCATGTGAGAACAGCTTCAACTTGCCAGTGAGGGGTTAACCCTATAATAGACAAGGAAGACTTACAATTCAATCAACTAAGGACAAATAGGTGAGATTGACATCAACCAACTAAGATAAATCAAACCTATAGCTCATGTATGAAAAGATTAACAATGGACACAGCCAAAACAAGTGAATGGGTGAAGTTAATTGATTGTGATTATGAAAAGAAAGTCAAAGTATGATTAAAGTTAATTCAAATAAAGTATTATGAAATGGAGTTTGAAAAAAGGTCAAGGACTTGGGGTCCAGGTTTTTAGTTAGAAAACATGAAGATGTTTGCACAATATCTATGTCAAGTTTGAAAGTAACGTGTGAAAAGGTTTAGGACCTAATGGGGATGAATGGATGGATATGGATTGTAAAACTTCTTAGAAAGTTCACCTCTTGAAATCATATAGAAAATGATTCAATTGTGTCCTTTGGAATGAGCAATGGATAATAATAAAATAAGCAGACAAGTGATACCGGATGCCACTCAATGGTCTTACTCCAATCTCACAAAACAAAAATGAAAGCGGACACCGGATACCACTCAATGGATTTATACCGCGATCCTTAAAACAAAAGCTGGATATCAGAGGCCACTCAATGGACTTACACTAATCTCCTCAAAAGAAAACAAAGATGGAATATGGAAGTCAACTGCCAATCTATCTGGACTTAGGTCAACTCAATATATGCTCATAGGAAAACAATGCCACATTACAGGGACTTACAATGGATCCTCACATACAGGAACAGAAGCAACACATGATCATAGGAAAGCAAATGCCAACTTACAGGGGCTTACAATTGCAACCTCTCATAAACAAACAGAAGCAACACATGATCATAGGAAAGCAAATGCCAACTTACAGGGACTTACAATTGCAACCTCACATAAACAAACAGAAGCAAAACATGGATGTCAGATGCCAATTTATCTGGGCTTACTCTAACTTCCACAGTATGGTCCTAGGAATACAAATGCCACATCACAGGGACTTACAATTGCATCCTCACATACAAAGAAACAAGCATCAAACAAAGAGATGAGTGGCCAATGAAATGGTCTTACAACTCACTTCCATATCATAGGAACAATAGCCAATGAATGGTCTTACGATTGTCCTCAATGGGGAAACAACAATGATAAGTCATAAAGACAAATGAGATGATTATGCATTAATGAGCAATAAATGATGATGAGTGCACAAAGCATGCAAGCAAACATGTGTATATGAAGTGGGCAATCAATCAATGAAGTCAATCAGCACACACTATAGCCAAGCAATTGGGGGCTCACACAAAGGGTTAGGCACTGAGGCCAACTGGAAATAGGGTCAAAGATTGCTCTTAACCTTGCCATTGAGAGGCTAAGGTGAAGCAGATGAAAGGAGATGAGGGGTGTGCCTCATTGCTCTTATCCCTGGTCAGGGAGAGCATTTAAATATCAGAAGGTGTGGGAGTTCAGAAAGTAGGAACTCTCTCCACATATTATTGACTCGATTGATCTTGGGTTAAGATCTCAATGCTTCAACCATGTAATGGGAGCAATGAGAAGACTCACAGAATAGTGGGAGATAGATTACTTATCTCTTATATCCACCAATTGCCTTACTTGAAGGACTTTTCCTGCTTGGGACAAATATAAACACACACAAGCATTGCCTCTTAAGGAGGACTTCAGACAGTTGCCTGGCCAGGTCTTCCAGACTACATGAAGATAAGAGGTGCATACCTCAAAGCAAATTGCTAAATAGCAAAGCAAAGCAAGTTCAAAGAACTTAAGCAACTAATGGTACCTGAAATGGTCAAACAAATCAGTACACAATTCAACAGTTTAAATCAGAAAGAGGCAGAAACCAACAATCAAAACAGACAGGCAAATGTGCAAAGCACAAGACTCAAATTATGTGAGTCAAGCCACCTACAAAACAAAGGTTAGCTCATGATAAACAGATAAACCCAAATCAACTTGCAAAAGTTTCTTTGAAGCATTTGTTGTTCAACCTGAAACAATGAACTCAAACATAAGCCAGGAGACCCCTAGGACAAGCCTAGGGTCAAAAATGAATGAGAAAGTCAAAACAGCAAGGGAAAGTCAACCAAAATCAAGTTTAAACATTTAAGAAGCAAACCCAATTGGTCTCACATGCACATCATTCATCATCATGATTTCATAAGCAAAAGAAGTCAAAGCATGGCATTTGAAAGCTCAAAGAAGTCAACAGAAAGACTTGAATCAAAAGCAATCAAGAACAATTCCAAAAATCAGCAAATAAATCATGGTCAATCACAATCCATAACATGACATACATATAAAATTTCAGCTCATTTGGATCATGGGAAGATAGTCAATGAAAATCAGAAAGCCAAAGCAATTTCAAGCATGCACAAAGAAGTCAAACAAACATGTATCAACTTCAAAAAATCATAACTCAATGACAACAGATGAGAAATGAATGGGATCAACACCAATGCAAAGCTTAAGATGTCTAGTATGCACATGTAAAATTTCATGATCATCCAATTAGGTATGAGAATTTCACAAAGCATATGGCAAGATGTGTCACATAAAGTCAACATTTGACTAGACAGGGGAGAAAACTCTCAACAATTAGGAAATGGCACAATTAATTCCCAGAAAATTCACACATAAACTAGACATATAAGAGAAGGGTCATGCAAAATTTCACATTAATTGGAGGTCAGGAAGCATGTCAACAAAAATCATGAAATTGCATATCATTGGTGTGACACACATTGTCACACCCTACTTCAAAAAATCATAAGTCAAAGACCAGAGATGATAAATTCACAAACTCTAAACCAAAATCACCATGAATGAGTCTAGTTTGCACACAAAAAATTTCAAGTCCATTGGATATATCCTCATTATTTCACAATTGGTTTGGTAAGATGTACAAAATATGCATACATGAACAAAACCCTAATTCCAATTAAAATCCACTAAGGCAAAAAATCAGCAAAAATCATGATAAAAAAGTAGACATCAAGATGAACACAATGAAGAAATTCGCATCAAAATTGGATTTAAAATGAGTGAGATGTGATTTTTGTAAGATGTGTGACAAAATGAAATTAAAATTGAAATAAAACATGATTTAATTGAAATAATTAGGACCGAGTGGCATATGTGTAATTATGTTGGTCACTTATCCAAACGCTGCCGTTTTGGGCGCGTAAGGGAAATGAGCTGATTGGCTCATGTGTGAATAGTGACCATGCAGCACGTGAGAGACAGAAGAAAAACTGGGCAAGGCAATTGGGCTAGGGTTTCAAACACAGCAGTATGAACTTCATCACTTCCAATCAATCGAAAATCTCGAAATGCCCAGAACATTAAATCAAGCATAGCAATAGACTCAGTAAACATGGTACATCATAAATCCATTATCCACTTTCATTAAAACACACAAACAACCAAGATTCGAGCAAAAACACACATGAACACTAAACTTCAGATCAGCATATCTTCAAAAATACACAACCATTTGCCACGATTTAAGTTTTAAAATGATCAGCATGTCAAGATCTTCAAGAAGTATAGCATGATTTTGAGAAACAAGAGAGTCGAAAACTTACTTGTCTTTGAAGAAAATGATGGAACAGGTGTTGTTTGGATGTGTTGAGCTCAAACAGATCCTCCTTATGCTTGATATTGATGGATTCTTGAAGCACTTTAGCTCAGCAAGGCTTGGAAACACTCAGATCGACTTTCACCATTGTTGTGGCTTCGTGTAGCAGCAGCATGAAATGATGTTACAGCAAGGAAACAGGGCTCCAAACAAGCTCAAGATTGTTGGTAGATGATGAAAATACAAAGGGTTGCTCGTGTCTTTTGAAGTTTTTGAGCAGAAATTGCAATTTGTGAAAAATGCAAATTGAGAGAGAATGAGAGTTTCTGTGTGATGTCAAGCTGCAGCTAGGGTTGCAATTTGCTGAAAATGTCTTTAAATATCTCTGTTTAAGCTTAGTTAATGATGTGCTAACAAAGATTAACTTAAATGAAGAGGTTTTGCCATTTTGCTAATTTTGAGCCAATTGCAACAAGGAGGTGTGGTCTGGCCGAGTTTGGGCCTTGAACATGTTTCAAATACCATTCTAAACAGATCCCAAATGGCCAAATATGTTAAAATTGCTTAATTCAAAAAGTCACTTTTTGCACATACTTGAAATTAATGAAGGAAAGTCCAAAAATGCCATTTTGCATGGTGAGGTTTTGGTGAATGATGAATGAATTTTTGGAAAGAGGGGAACAAATAGAGCTTGTAGGAAAAAACCCCACCAAAATTGGCCAAATGGTTTGGAAGTTATGGCCTTTTGAAGTTCATGAATTTTTGAAATTGAAATGATCATATCTTGCCAACCATACATGGGATTTGAGAGTTCTTGGACTTTTTGAAAATGGGAGCACAAGATCTTCAACTCTCATGTTGGGCAAAAATTCATTTGAAGCTTGTATCATGATGTAAGTTTAAGATCAAGAAGTTTCCATTTTTGGCAAACTTGAATTACAGGTCAAGTTTCTATTTCTGGAAATTTTCTGTTTGACTCCAAATTCTTCCATGATGAGGTTTGACATGATATATGAGGCTTATATAGGCATGAATGAACTCCTTCAAATCAATTCCCACCATCAAATCACTGATTAAATCCACAGTTGACCAACTTTGACTTCAGTTGACTTTTCTAGGGTTTTGCATGACTGAAGCATGTTCTGATGAATTCCAAACCCTAATTCCTTGATAACTTGGTTCCAAATGATGTCACAACATATAAGAACCCTTGATGATTGATCATGGTGCCCAAATTCTGCAAGAATGGCCACCATCCATTGCTTAATGACTGAGTTGACTGTTTTGACCTAATTGCTTCATCTGCAAGAAACAAGGTTAAATGACAATATTTTTGTACTTTTTGGTTATTAAATAGATGAAAGGCAATGATATACAATGCAAAACATGCTTGGTGATCAAGAACCAAACTCACAAGACACCCACCCACTAGGAGGGAAACTAGGGCATGCTATGATCCTTGAGGCCATGATATGATATGATATGGGCCATGAGGGATCTTAGGGCCAAAATTGGGGTCTTACAGTCAAATAATGCATAATTATAATAAGTTCGGATTAGACAAGCATAAGACAAATCGAACAACAAAAAAAAGCTACTGTCACGTTCGCCTCTGCCTCGCCTAGCGAAGGCCTGGCGAGTACTCGCCCCAGGCTCGCTTAGCGATGTGCTAGCGAGCGGCTACGGGTTTTGAATTTGAAAACAGCCCCATGTTAGGAACCTTGAATTTTATGGCATTTAATCACGGGAACATCATGGTCAAACATTCAGGATATTCAGGCATACTTAAATTCACATGTGAAAGCAAATTATATATCAAAATTTAATCATAGTGCATTATGTATGTAGAGATTACCAATTGGAAGCATAAAACAGTAGTGATACGCAAACCTGTTTGCAATTGCAGTATTGGAAGGGACTGATCACTCTTGGTATCGGATTGAGTTAGACGGCTGGAGTTGGGCGGCGGTAGCTTCGGTGCGGGTGCGCTGCCTTTAGGGTTTCTATGCCAGGGTTTCTATCCGTCCTTCTCTGTCTTCCTCCGTTCTCCTTTTTTCGTCCTCCCCTTTCCCCTTTCTTTCTGTGACTGAAGTGCTGGTATTTATAGTGATTGTGGTGACCTAATGGGCTCAGAATGAAGCCCGAAAATTCTGAAAGTTCGCAAGCTTCGCTAGGCGAGCGTGTAGCGAAGGGTTCGCTAGGCGAAGGATTTGCTCGCCTAGCGAGCAGGCAATTTGTGACCTAATGGGCTCAGAATGAAGCCCAACCAATCTGGTACTCGCAAGCTTCGCTAGGCGAAGGATTTGCTCGCCTAGCGAGCAAGCTAGTTTGGGCTTTTTTTTGAATTGGGCTTGTTGTGAGCTGGGCTTTCGTTCCTTTAAGGTTCATCCCTTGACAAATGAGTTGGTGCCTTAGAAATCCCTTGGAATATTAACGGGCAAATTTTGGGGTATGACACAATGAGAAAAATTTCCCATGATTTCCAACGTTGAGGATGACTTCAAGTCTGATCCACTGACTTCAGGAGATGCCCCTTGAGTTTTTTTCACTCATTCAAGCGAAAAGTTGACATGCACCACCAGGTTTCCTTCTGGAAAGTATATGTTCTTTTTGTCAATCAACTGTTGAACCCTAGCTTTGGAAGTGTTGCGGTCTTCAGTCGAATGCCTTATTGATCCGGCATGATATCCACATTGCACATCAGGATCATACCCAGGGAGGTATGGCTATGGCAACAACTTGAGAGGTTTGGGATCCACCAACGAAATTTTAATTAGATCTGGAAAAAGTTGGATGTATGAAATAGGAATTGGATTAAGAGGAGTATTCCTTCTTTCCAGATTGTTTCGAGGCCTATACTGATTTTGATGTTGACTCTGATTTCCTCGACCCTGGGCTCACCAATTTGTATGAGAAGTGGTCCATGGATACTGGTATGGCGCTCTGGGTGCTGCTGGTTGCCCATATGGATAGAGTGGCACTGTAAATGATGACTTATGAAAATATGGAGGACATAAGGTCTAGGTGGTCAACCATGGGAATACTCAACATCTTTCACGACTGGATTGATTTCATCCTCTTATTCATTTTGGGAATTGTTGAGGGGTTATGTTTTGCTAGCTTGGATGCTCGAGGCGCCTTGGATTTGTCCGCTTTTGAGGGCACTCTAAATGCATTCTTCAATTGTCATTAGGTGGGCAAAGTTTGATAATGCACTACCTATCAACCTTTCTAAGTACGGGCTCTGCAAGGTATCTATAAACATGTTAACCAATTCCTTCTCTAAGAGTGGTGGTTGCACTTGGGCTGCCAATTCTCTCCATCGTTGTGCATATCCTTTGAAGGACTCGTTGCTCTTTTGATATAAGTTTTGCAGCTGCTTCGGTCCGGAGCCGTGTCTAAGTTATATTTGTACTACTTCAAAAAGGTGTTAGCCAAATCCTCCTAAGAATGAATGTGGCTCCTTTATAACTTCATGTACCAACTCAACAATGCCCCACTCAAACTGTCTTGAAAACATTGAATCATCAGATTATCATCGTGAGTAAAGGAGTCCATTTTTTGACTGAACACCACCAAATAGTGTCTTGGGCAACTATCCCCTTTGTACTTCATGAAGTCGGGTATTTTGAATTTTTGGGGTATAATTAGGTTTGGCACTAAGCACGTGTCGTCAAGTTTCAATGCACTAAAGCCTTCCACGACCCTCGATCGTTTCTCAAGATCACAAAATTTTTCTGTAGCTTCAACAATTCGAGGATGCTCCTCTTTTGTCATCAGATAGGCACCTTGAGAATTTGGAACATTTCTTGTAAATTGAGGACCCACTTCATCAATATGAACATTGGGGATCTTCGGCATAATGCGGATCACTTGATATAGGGATATGCACCATATGGGTTTAGGTAAGGATGTCCATATTGTCAAGAGGAAAATCATACATTGGGTTAATCTCCACAGTAAAACCGGATGGGGAATTGACATTCTTCGCAAGAGCATGTTGAAGATTGTTCTTTGACATAATTAGCGCAGCTTCTGATGTCTAGTCTATTTGGCCTTTTAAGTTGTCTATATTCCCTCTTATTTCTTCTTGATCCTGCTTCAAATTCTTTATCGTCTTTCAATAACTACCACAGGTTCATTATGTGCACCAGGTAGTTAGCGGTTGTTATGGACAAAAGGAGGAATGAGTTCTTTTTGTTGTTTTGGGAAATGATATCCATGCATGTTGATGAATGCATATGCAATGGTACGGAAGTGAATGTAATGCAATGCATATTTTTTAGTTTTTCCAGGTACAGGGTCTCATAAGTCTGAGGTACTGATGAGGAATAAGGTTGATTGCTTGATATACATGGTTCTCATCAGGAATGATCTAGGGTTTAATTAGGTTCCCAGAGTCATGGATTCAGAAGAATGTTTTCCTCTTACGGCAAAATGCTTGCTGATCGTTAACTCTTTCAATTTAATTTATTCTGAGTGAGACCCTCGTACCGACCCACGCGATAAAATCTTCTCAGGGACCCGCATTACACGACCATCGACATCAGGTTCTAGACAAGGGTCTCAGAGTCACAAATTTCCTTGAATGTTTTCCATTTATGTCAACTTACTTGTCAGACGCCAACTCCATCAAGGAAATCTACTATAAGTGAGGTCTTCATACCGACCCACATGAGAAAATCTTCTCGGGGACCCGCACTACACAACCATCATTCCTAGTTGGTCACAGGTTCAAAGTTCTACAAAGGTCCTTAGAGTCATGGATCCAAATGAAAACATTGACGCTTATGGAAAAAGCTTATTGGTCGCTAACATTCTCAAAAGAATCTACTCTAAGTAAGGTTATCATGTCGACCCTTACAAGAAAAGCTTCTCAGATTGTCGACCCTTACGATAAAATATTCTCGGGAGCTCACACTACTCAACCTTATCCTATCTTATATTTTTCCTCTAGACTCGGGTAGATAGTATTTCTCTCAAGGTTTCTTACAATCAGAGTATTCATCAAATACCACGGCATAATGGAACCATACAACAAAATGTATAACAATGAAACAATAGAGATAAAAACAAATAAGATAAAGAAAACCCATACAAATAAAGAAAACATAAACGCACAAACAAACCAAACTAGGCTTGACTCACTTAGGTAATCCCCAACAGAGTCTCAATTTGTCGTACCTCGAAAAATGAGAACATGACCTCATGAAGCTCAATCGCACGCTCCCGGAATGGATTGAGTAGAGTCTCCACCGAAATTTATATATTCCCAAAGGGGGAAATCAAAAATATCGATAAGATATGGTTATCGCAACCAAATCATGGTTTGGGAGTCGATTACGCAATTAGAAGGTATTAGCACCCCTCACGTTTGTTGTACTCAATGGGAACCGATTGGTTAGTCGTGTGCATTAGTGTTAGCTTAGAAATGTTTTTTTTTAGTTATTAAGAGGGGAAATGAAATAAGATAGGACCAAAAGAAAAGAGAATTTTTTTTTGGCTTTTTATTAATGTACCTGACAAGATTTCAAAATCTTACTCCTACGTATCTCCGGGTGCAATGGAGAATTCAAGGCTACGTAGTTTTGGGTAGAAAATGTTTGTTTGTTGGTTGATTTTAGCGAAAGGTATTTATTCGCATTTGACATAAAACATTATTTTACCTAAAACAGGTGAAGAGCGGACGTTTGCATCACATTTAATGGATTTCCACATATCAACATTCACGGGAAAAATGCCACTTATCTCAACTCAAATGATTATGGATGAAGCAATCTTTTGTGTCATCTCAAGACACAATATCTTACGTTTATGAAAAGTTTTGAAAGTTCACACGGCGACGGAAAAAAAGAGCTTGATTTGTTTGAAGTGTTTTGAATGGTGGCGAGAACTTGGATGGGTGAGATAAGCATCTTGAATCCTAGCCTCAGGATCTCGTGGTAAGCACCACGTTCTTTTTTTGTCTTATTTGTGAAAGTGTTTTGATATTATTAGATATTTCGATATTTTAATTGATAAAAGGTTTATGCGAAAGAAATGTTAAATTTTATAAAAGATGAAATGTTTTTTGTTTGAAGGATGACGAACAAGTTGTAGGGTGGAGGATTTCGAAGGTGGTGATTTTGGTAAGTGGAAGTTCATGAATGAAGTGTTGTGTTTGTTTGAGGTGTATAGGTTGAAGAAGTTGATGGGACTCTATGTGAAAAGAAGAGGGACGTGTGATATTAGTGGTTTTTTTGTCACTAAGTGAAGAAGAGGGATGTGTGATATTAGTGGGTTTTTTTGTCACTAAGTGAAGAAGAGGAAGATGAAATAAGCGTGGTGAATGAGATCTGAAGAACGAAAACTAAAATTTCCCCTGAGTCTTTTTCATTTCACGTTTTCCTTTCTACCTTTTTTTTAATTTTTTTATTATTATTTCATTGGCTGGTCTTTTAAAACGAAGGAACGTTGTTGGTGAAAAGAAAGTGCAGGGCTGCTCCATGAACAGAGGAAGTCTCATATGACATGAGATTGTTTTTGCAGAAAGGGTTAAGGGTCGAAGGAAAGGCCTGTTGGTGATGGAAAAAAGTGTGGATTTTTTACTGTCTGCATTTGGTGATAAGGAGTGTGAAGAAGGTTTTCTGAAAGTTTAGAGAGGAGGCATTTTGTTGTGTGGTTCGAAAACGAGAGCAGAGAGAATTCATGTCAAAAGTGATATCTTATTGGTGACTTTATGAGAAAAGAAAAAAATATGTTACTGAGTGGAGGGCACTGTTTTCTTTCTTGTGGAGAGAAGATTCTTGTTCACCAACGCCAACTGTCACGCGTCTATTCCAGCATTTTTCTAGTTGTGTTATTCCTTTCAGATTCTCTTAGCATGTGTCGTGTAAAAAAAATCTCTCTTCTCTTGATGGACATGTCTCATATTGCTAATGGAGAGAGATATATATTTTCATTCTTCTTTTCTTTCTATTTTTTCTATTTTTTCTTGTGTTATTTTGAAATGTTAATTAAAATAAAATCTACTATTTTTAATAAATTTAAATTAATTTCTCATTTAATTCTAATAAATTTAAATGATAATTTTGGCTAAAATAAATGGATCAGGGATGGATAAAAGTCGGACGTAAAAGTGCTCAAAAAATTAACTGAAAGCACTACAATTATCAGCGCGAAATAAACTTTTCGGACACATAGGTTTTTTTTCAAATTTTGAAGTAAAAAATCGTCCAATTGAAAAGGCTCAGGCTGATCAAAATGCGACTGAAAAAGTAGTAAAAAAAATAACGAGCATTCCATATTAAACTACGTGAATCATAGATTAATAAAATTGACGTCTGCAGGTTCGATTTTGAAATTCTTCATCCGCTAATTTTACTCACAATTGAGAAACAATTCAACTAGTCTTCCTGTTAATCTGAAAATTTAATCTGGTTGATATTTTAGGCATTATGCGAGATAAAATGTATGTTATGCTATATAGGTGATGCAAATGATGATGAATGTACTAATTCAGCGATTTAGGATCAAAATTCGGGTGTGACACCCCTATTCACTTTCATTGTTAGGTCAAAGCCAAAAGGGGCATGGGCGAATTCATAGGCACCAGAATCGGTCTTTGTAATGACTCATGGATCAAGAAAATATGCATGTATATACCTTATCTTGGCAGTTAAGTAATGCATTTACTTTTTACATATCATAATACATTAAGCTTTCTCGGGCACCTCATCGCAAGCAAGGTAACCTCTATTATACTCACTACAATTATAGTGGGCATCCACTATGGGGCCTGGTAAAACTAATCCGGATCATACTCTTATATGAAACAAATATTTTGCCTGATCATCGTACCAAAATGGTGAGAAGTGCCAACAATAGTAGTAGTGGCGACCTATAAGGTATTAGTGAAGATGCAGACCGCTATGGAAGAGTTATGTCGCCACAACAAAATTTTACAAGACAACATGTTCCATATTCACCAACAATGACATCATGAGTTCGACCCATCAGAGAGTTCATAGATCCTAGATCCTCAACCCTTCTCTGAACTAATTAGTGGCACATCAATACCATAGAATTTCAAGTCGTCATGACTGGTATCCTTTGTCATAAAAAGTAACATAATGAAACATATTACCACCATCAATACTTAGTTGATGATGATAATACATGTCACTAACCCCCTAAAGTGTAAACTCCTACTAGTGACACTCAGAGTGTAAACCTCTACAGGAAGTTGTCTCATCAATTTTCTACAAGTAAATATCAAAATGTCTCGACGACCAATTTGTTAAGTATCCTTCAGAGATACTCCCAATGCCTGATAGAGTACCTCACCAAGTTTAACTAAGATACCATTAAGGTTGTCCACCCTAACCAAGAAATATTTATAGGAGCTTTTCTGAACAAAGTCAAAGCAAGGCACTTCAACGAGTCTCCCGCCTAAAAGCCCGCCGATTCCATGGAAACAATTATTATGCAGGTTGAATTCTATATAAAGGGTGACAAAAGCAACATGAATAAGAAGTATATGGATGCAAAAGAACATGGAATTGGAATATCTGAGTTCTCTCACCAACAACTCATAAATCATTTCACGTCACCCATCCATGACAATGCGTCCTTCAAACACTCCCGAAATTCCATAGAGAGTTATAATCCGCTCAACACCAAGAGAGTTTGTTTTTGCGGGAGGTAATCCATATAAACAGCATCCCATCTTCTCCAATTTCCAAGAGGAAATTAATGGGTAAGGAATCTAACAAGTGGTGTAAGTACCACAAAGTAAAGGGTCACCACACGGATGGTTGTCGTTAGCTAAAGAAGATAAAATGTCTTATCCAAGAGGGTAAACTAAGAAGATATTTCCAAGGAACCTCAAGACATTTGGGGGGACAGGTTGCTTCCCTCTCGACTCAATCAACCTAGAAGCCCTCAACATGGGAGGAATAGAAACCAAAAAAAGGAAGGAGGATAGACTGGTTCGCTACACGCTTAACACCATTACGAGAGAATTAGATAGATGAAGAATCCCACTTCTCTCGTAAATGATATGCACATGGTAGACTATCCTTGGAAACCAAAGTCAACTTTTGAGTCTGAGATCCTCTTTTTTCAGAAAGAGACAATGGACAATTTTCTTCATGAGAATGAACCCATGGTTATAAATGTGAAATTATCATATTCGGAAGTAAGACACATCCTTATGGAGCATGGGAACTAGGTTGAATTCTTATATTTGAATGCCTTTTAGAGACTATAATTGGATCCAGAAAACCTACAACCATTCAAGAGATTCTTAATAGGCTTCTCAGGCGAGCAATCATAATTCAAGGGCTACGTCTCCAAAAATAATGTGTTAGGACTGCGCAAAAACTCTAAGATGATAAGGGTGAGATATCTCATTGTCAAAGCCCATATGTCGAAGAATATCATCATCGGATGTCCCACCTTCAACGTCTTAGAAGTTTCCCTATAAAATCTGTATCTAACCATGAATTACGTATTAGATAAGGAGAGAATAAGTTTCGCAAAAAAGGATCATGAAATAAGTTAGAAATCCTACCAAGATAGTCTAAGGATAAAAAAGGTAACAATCGACACTTGTGATGCACCAAAAATTGATCTTCATGGAGTAAACTTTGTAAATCTAGATCCCAAAGTGGAATATATGAAGGAAAGACTAATACCACCCGAAGATCTAAAAGAAGTTTAGATATGTTCGCTCAATTTCCAAATGAAAAGGTTAGGAACCTCCGGTATAGAGAATGAAGAAACATAAATCATTGCCCTGATCTATAAAAGCATCGATCTATTTTACCAGTCTCACTCGGACATGCTAGAGATTAATTCCAAAGTTATATGTTATCGTCTCGCTCTTAACACCTTAATTAAGCCGATGGTAAAGGAAGAACAAGACGGGGAGAAATAGGAGGAAGGTCGTTGATGAAGAGGTCAAGAAACTCAAGGATGCAATATTTATCATAGAAATTAAGTATCCCACCTGGATGACAAACATAGTAATAGTAAATAAGTCATCATGAAAGTGTAGGATGTGAGTAAACTTCAATGACCTCAACTTGGCATGCCACAGGAACCCCTATCCTTTATCCAACATTGTTTGGTTAATTGATAACTCATCGGAATATAAGATGTTTAATTTCATAGACGCTTACCCCAAGTATAACTAGATCAATACGGACGCCCTAGACACACCAAAATCCCCTTCATGTCAAACAAATGCAACTATTATCATGAAGTCATGCCCTTTAGTCTTAAGAACGTAGGCTCTGTAACACCCTTCTACCCAAACGACATATTTATATATATTATCAGAGTACAACATGTAGAAGAGTTTACATTTCATACAACATGTTATTTCTCGCATCACAACATAAAATATATTCTTTATTTGATTTAAAACTTCGCAGCGGACAACAACATAATTATTATAATAATGTGTCAACATGATCTCCACAAAGCATCTCAACAATTATCCATCATAAACAACATAAATAAAATGTAATTATCTATCGAATCCCATAACCCCGGTGTCACATGACCAGAGCATTTGACTCGACTCCGTAGAATAACTCTACACTTATTCTTCAAACCTCAACAATAGCTACTCCGCTGTATCTGCACATTGCTCATCATAGATGAACATAAACACATGCAGAAGGGGTGAGAATTACATTATTAAATAACAATATAACGACAGAAATATAAACATAAATATATTTCACATATGCCAACACAGCTCATCATAATCATCATAATCAACATACTCATGAACATCAACAAAACAACATATCAAATGCAATGCACACACCCATGCATGACTCAACACGACTCGGTATACCCATTTTGTGACCACTACAGGATCACCACTCCCAGATTCATCACCATAGAATCCGGGTCCCCCATAAGGAACCAAGCCTCTCAACAAGCCCGGAGTCAACAACATCATTGGAACTCATGTCCGTTCATCACTAGGCATCGGCCTTTCATGAATGCATGCACACCAAACATGCATCATAATCAACATCGCAACAACAACATCACATGATCATGTTATCTTTATCATTAATAGCATGACATACAACTCAACAAAACAACAACAACATTACATCTTAACACATGGATTCATCACAATCAACCACAATAGGCCAAATCACAATTTCAACATAAAAATTAGTCATTTTTCAATACTGGAACAGTGTTAACCGGTTAACACCATGCGTTAACCGGTTAACGCAGGACAACAATACCTCCCCAGGAAAAACGCAACAGTGTTAACCGGTTAACGCTATAGGTTAACCGGTTAACGCAGGCAAAACTCAACATATTCACAAATTGTAACAGTGTTAACCGGTTAACACCATGGGTTAACCGGTTAACGCAGACGAAACAGCAGTTCCTGCGCTAACACAAGGCAGAATGCAGAGTTTCCGCATTTTTTTCCGCCGTTGGAGGACTTCCGGACCTCCGATTCTAAATCTGTAAAAGCTATACGCTCAGAATTTCACAATACTCTCAACTACGGATTCAATTTCAGCTTAATTCAACTTATTCATCATAACCTTAAACGACGATAAACCCCAACTTTCCCAATCTCCCTAAATCCCCAAAGTCCATCAACAATCCTACATAAATCATGAAAATGCTCGCATATTATTGTTTAATAAGGTTCAGACCCCTTACCTGAGATAATTCGGCAACTCAACTCTTCAGCTTTTCCACTCTTCCGCCTTTGCTCTACCGCTTCTCCCTTCTCTGCAGCTTCTCAACTTCCACGTAAAACTCTTCTGTTCCCAAAAATGAGACTATTTTTCTTATTTCCCACTTATATATTTTCCAAAATAATAATAATAATAATAAATCCAATAATCCAATTTATTTAATTAATTAATAAAATAATATTATCAACTTAATCAAATAATTCTTTTACTTTATTTGGGGTGTTACAACTCTCCCCCACTTTAGAAGTTTTCGTCCTCGAAAACATACCTCAAGCAAATAGAGTCGGATACGACTCCTTCATCTGATCTTCGCGCTCCCAAGTCAAGCTCTCACCAGCTGGACCTCCCCAAACAACTTTCACTAGAGCAATCTTCTTACCTCTCAGGGTCTTCTCTTCTCGGTCATCTATCCGAATTGGCAACACCTCAACGGTCAAATTATCCCTCACCTGGATATCATCCAACTGAACAACATGCGAAGGATCTGCAATATATTTTCTCAACTGAGATACATGAAACACATCATGCAGATTAGAAAGCGACGGCGGTAAAGCTATCCGATACGCCACTTCCCCAACTCTCTTCAAAATCTGATACGGACCCACAAACCTCGGAGTAAGCTTTTTAGACTTTAAAGCTCTACCCACACCTGTCGTCGGAGTAACTCTCAAGAACACATGATCTCCCTCTTGGAATTCAAGTGCCTTTCTCCTATTATCATGATAACTCTTCTGACGACTCTGAGAAATCTTCATTTTCTCCTGAATCATCTTAACCTTTTCAGTCGTCTGCTGCACAATCTCAGGTCCGAGTACAACACTCTCACCTGACTCATACCAACACAATGGAGTTCTACACCTCCTACCATACAATGCTTCATATGGAGCCATACCGATACTAGCATGAAAACTATTATTATAAGTAAACTCCACTAACGGCAAATAATTATCCCAAGAACCACTCTGCTCCAATACACAAGCTCTCAACAAATCCTCCAAGGATTGGATAGTTCTTTCAGTCTGACCATCCGTCTGAGGATGATAAGCTGAACTCAACCTCAACTTAGTCCCCAACGCTTTCTGCAAACTTTCCCAAAATCTAGAAGTAAATCTGGGATCTCTATCAGACACAATACTGGATGGAATACCATGCAGCCTCACTATCTCCTCAATATACAACTCTGCCAACTTCTCTAAAGAGTGATTAATCTTCATCGGCAAGAAATGCGCCGACTTAGTCAATCGATCCACAATCACCCAAATAGAATCATTACCTTTCACCGTCCTCGGCAATCCCGTCACAAAATCCATGGAAATGCTATCCCACTTCCATTCAGGAATCTTCAAAGGTTGCATCATACCTGCCGGTCTCTGATGTTCAGTCTTTGACTTCTGACAAGTCAAACAGGCATACACAAACTTAGCAACATCTCTTTTCATACCAGCCCACCAAAACAACTTCTTCAAATCTTGATACATTTTTGTTGCACCTGGATGGATACTCAATCCACTCCTATGGCCCTCTTCAAGAATATTCCTTCTCAATTCAGACACCTCAGGAACACAAACTCTACCTTTAAATCGCAGGATGCCATTCTCATCAATCTCAAAATTACCACCATTACCCTGGTTAACCATAGTAATATGGTCAACTAGAGCGACATCAACTTGTTGACCATTCCGAATATCTTCCAGAATTCCACTAGTCAACTTCAGCATACCCAACTTTACACTATCAGCGGAAACTTCACAACCCAAACTCATATCACGGAACTGTTCAATTAACTCAAGCTCCCGAACCATCATCATAGACATATGTAGAGACTTTCTACTCAGCGCATCTGCAACTACATTAGCCTTACCGGGATGATAACTCAATTCGAAGTCAAAATCCTTCAGTAATTCTAACCACCTTCTCTGTCTCATATTTAACTCTTTCTGATCAAACAGATACTTCAGACTCTTGTGATCACTGAACACTTCGAATCTGGAACCATACAGATAATGCCTCCACATTTTCAACACAAATACAACAGCCGCAAGTTCTAGATCATGCGTAGGATAATTCCTCTCATGAACTCTCAACTGTCTAGAAGCATAAGCTACAACTTTACCATTCTGCATCAAAACACCACCAAGGCCCATCAAAGAAGCATCACAATAAACAACAAAGGACTCACCAGGACTAGGCAAGATCAACACTGGAGCACTGGTCAACCGCCTCTTCAGCTCAACAAAACTCGCTTCACAAGCTGCATCCCATACATACACTTGACCCTTCTTAGTCAACTGCGTCAACGGCAATGCCAACTTAGAGAAGCCCTCAATAAATCTGCGATAATAACCAGCTAACCCCAGAAAACTGCGTATCTCAGTAGCAGACTTCGGAGTCTCCCACTGTAATACAGCATCCACTTTAGCAGGATCAACGGAAATTCCACCACTCGAAATCACATGGCCAAGGAACTCACTTCCTTCAACCAGAACTCACATTTAGATAATTTTGCATATAATTTCCTTTCTCTTAACACCTGTAAAACAATTCTCAGATGTCCTGCATGCTCTTCTTCCGTCTTAGAATATATCAATATATCATCTATGAACACCACCACAAAATCATCAAGGTACGGATGAAATATACGATTCATATATTCCATAAACACACCTGGAGCATTAGACACACCGAACGGCATCACAGTGTATTCATAATGACCATACCTCGTACGGAAAGCAGTCTTCGCAATATCATCTGACTTCACTCGGATCTGATGATAACCCGACCGCAAATCAATCTTACTGAAAACATGAGCTCCAATCAACTGGTCCATCAAATCATCAATCCTCGGCAACGGATACCGATTCTTGATAGTCACCTTATTCAACTGCCGATAATCGACACACAACCTCATCGTGCCTTCTTTCTTCTTCACTAACAATACTGGTGCACCCCAAGGAGAAACACTTGGACGCACAAACTTCTTCTCAAGCAATTCTTCAAGTTGCTTCTTCAATTCAACCAATTCAGTTGCCGACATTCTATAAGGAGACATCGACACTGGACTCGTACCTGGTACTAAGTCAATGGCAAATTCGACTTCACGTTCTGGAGGTAAATCGCTTACATCCTCCGGAAACACATCCTGAAATTCACAGACAACAGGCAAATCTACACTCACCACTTTCTTATCCGCTTGCAGAGACGCAAACAAAGCGAATATCTGAGCTTCCTCTTTCACAAAATCCCCCACCTGCCTAGCAGATAGAAATCTTGCCTCATCATTCTCACCAACTTCAGAAAACCGTACCGTCTTCCTATAGCAGTTGATAAACACGCCATAGAATTCTAGCCAATTCATTCCCAGAATAATATCAATTTGGTGCAAGGGTAAGCACACCAAATCGACCACGAACTCTCTCTCAAAGATCGTCAACTGACAACCTCGACAGACAACAGAAGTCTTCACAGAACCATTAGCAGGAGTATCTATCACCATACTTCCGCCTAGGGACGACATACTCACACCAATCCTGGTCGCACACTCATACGAAATAAACGAATGAGTAGCACCAGTGTCAACAATAGCAAGCAATTCAACATTATTAATCAAGCAAGTACCTTTAATCAGATTATCTTCTTTAGGAGTTTCAGCCCCGCTCAGAGCAAACACCCTACCAGTAGTATGAGCTGCAGTAGCCGCCTTCTTCGGTTTCGAGCACTGCGAACTGATATGACCTTTCTCGCCACAATTAAAACATGTCGGACCAGCATCCTTACATTCAGTAACTCTATGACCAGTCTGACCGCATCGGAAACATCTCAGCACTTTCTTGGTACAGCTATCAGCACGGTGGCCTGGTTCGCCACACTTGAAACATTTACCAGCTATGGAAGATCCTCCCCCACTTGGCTTCTTCTCATCTACTACTTTCTGCTTACCTTTACCATTCGGAGATGCATAAGGACCACCACGATCCTTATTCTTCTTCTCACTAAGACTTTTGTAATGAGCAGTCCTAGCCTTGCTATCTTCCTCGAATATCCTGCACTTATTAACCAGTGTAGGAAACCTACGAATCTCCTGGTAACCAATGCCTTGTTTGATCTCGGGACGCAACCCGTTCTCAAACTTGACACACTTGGATCCCTCAGCATCAGCATTATTATAGTGAGGACAATACTGCACCAGCTCTTCAAACTTCGAAGCGTAGTCAGCAACAGACATGTTACCCTGCTTCAGTTCTAGAAATTCCATCTCCTTCTTACAGCGCACATCAGCAGGAAAATATTTCTCCAGAAAGGCCGTCTTGAACCTTTCCCAAGTCATCTCAGCACCTGGTACTTCAATTCTCTGGCGAGTGTTATCCCACCAGTTTTCAGCCTCTTCAGATAACATATGCGTACCAAACTGCACCTTCTGTGCTTCAGTACACGTCATCACCCGGAAAATCTTCTCAATCTCCTTCAGCCAAATCTGAGCACCATCCGGATCATAGCGCCCTTTGAATGTAGGAGGGTTATTCTTCAGAAACCTTCCCAAATTCTTAAACTCGTCGACCGGCGGATTCTGCTGCGCCTGCATAGCCTGCGCCATAGCAGTCAAAGCTTCAGCAATCGCACGATCATTTTCTCCAGCCATACTCTGTACAACACAACCACAACCGTTAAATATCGACAGTGTCATCCACACTAATCGACCAACAGGGACAACATCACATTATGACTCGACTGGACTGACCATG
Source organism: Lathyrus oleraceus (assembly GCF_024323335.1). NCBI lineage: Eukaryota > Viridiplantae > Streptophyta > Magnoliopsida > Fabales > Fabaceae > Lathyrus > Lathyrus oleraceus. The sequence goes on from NC_066579.1 coordinate 116,751,700, forward strand.
CTCTGATACCACTAATGTAACACCCTTCTACCCAAACGACATATTTATATATATTATCAGAGTACAACATGTAGAAGAGTTTACATTTCATACAACATGTTATTTCTCGCATCACAACATAAAATATATTCTTTATTTGATTTAAAACTTCGCAGCGGACAACAACATAATTATTATAATAATGTGTCAACATGATCTCCACAAAGCATCTCAACAATTATCCATCATAAACAACATAAATAAAATGTAATTATCTATCGAATCCCATAACCCCGGTGTCACATGACCAGAGCATTTGACTCGACTCCGTAGAATAACTCTACACTTATTCTTCAAACCTCAACAATAGCTACTCCGCTGTATCTGCACATTGCTCATCATAGATGAACATAAACACATGCAGAAGGGGTGAGAATTACATTATTAAATAACAATATAACGACAGAAATATAAACATAAATATATTTCACATATGCCAACACAGCTCATCATAATCATCATAATCAACATACTCATGAACATCAACAAAACAACATATCAAATGCAATGCACACACCCATGCATGACTCAACACGACTCAGTATACCCATTTTGTGACCACTACAGGATCACCACTCCCAGATTCATCACCATAGAATCCGGGTCCCCCATAAGGAACCAAGCCTCTCAACAAGCCCGGAGTCAACAACATCATTGGAACTCATGTCCGTTCATCACTAGGCATCGGCCTTTCATGAATGCATGCACACCAAACATGCATCATAATCAACATCGCAACAACAACATCACATGATCATGTTATCTTTATCATTAATAGCATGACATACAACTCAACAAAACAACAACAACATTACATCTTAACACATGGATTCATCACAATCAACCACAATAGGCCAAATCACAATTTCAACATAAAAATTAGTCATTTTTCAATACTGGAACAGTGTTAACCGGTTAACACCATGCGTTAACCGGTTAACGCAGGACAACAATACCTCCCCAGGCAAAACGCAACAGTGTTAACCGGTTAACGCTATAGGTTAACCGGTTAACGCAGGCAAAACTCAACATATTCACAAATTGTAACAGTGTTAACCGGTTAACACCATGGGTTAACCGGTTAACGCAGACGAAACAGCAGTTCCTGCGCTAACACAAGGCAGAATGCAGAGTTTCCGCATTTTTTTCCGCCGTTGGAGGACTTCCGGACCTCCGATTCTAAATCTGTAAAAGCTATACGCTCAGAATTTCACAATACTCTCAACTACGGATTCAATTTCAGCTTAATTCAACTTATTCATCATAACCTTAAACGACGATAAACCCCAACTTTCCCAATCTCCCTAAATCCCCAAAGTCCATCAACAATCCTACATAAATCATGAAAATGCTCGCATATTATTGTTTAATAAGGTTCAGACCCCTTACCTGAGATAATTCGGCAACTCAACTCTTCAGCTTTTCCACTCTTCCGCCTTTGCTCTACCGCTTCTCCCTTCTCTGCAGCTTCTCAACTTCCACGTAAAACTCTTCTGTTCCCAAAAATGAGACTATTTTTCTTATTTCCCACTTATATATTTTCCAAAATAATAATAATAATAATAAATCCAATAATCCAATTTATTTAATTAATTAATAAAATAATATTATCAACTTAATCAAATAATTCTTTTACTTTATTTGGGGTGTTACAGGCTCCACCAACCGAAGGGTTCCTTTATGTCAGTAACAAATAAGGCGATAAGCTCGGTACCAGTCAAAGAACAGGAAGGCAACGAGCAACCAATTTACTTTATTAATAAATAGTTCAAAGGTGATGAGCTGCGATATAAGAAAATAGAAATTCTGGAGTTGTACGTGGTGATAATGGTGAGAAAATTAGGCCTTATTTGTAGGGACACATAGTTATGGTTAAAATGAACTATCTAGTTTGCCTAGTATTAAAGAAACTAGACTTGGTTGGAAAGATAATGATATGGCTTATTAGGACAAGATTTGCTCACAATCTTAAAAGGTTTTGATGATAACAATGTATTTAAAGAACAATAGGGTTTTCTAATAGTTGTTCAAGTGTGCATGTTCTGAAGTCAAACTATTTCAAGATTTCAAGCCTATCAAAAGACTCAGTTCCTCAAAGAATTGATTCATATCTAGATTGATCAAAATTTGTAGTTTTTCATCAGACTCTAAAGGCATCAGACTCTGGTCTTGACCCAACTTCTGATGACATCTCAGCTTCTGAAAGACTTAATGGTATATGATTTGCACACTATACTAAACTAGTCTTTTCTTATCAAAGCCCCAAGTTTCCGGACAAAGTTAACTAGGGCTTCATTTTACAAGGCTCAAGAAAAAGAGATTTGACATCTTCAGTCTGTTCTACCTTTTGGTAGATATCTAGAACTTTGGAAGGTACCAAGAGCATTACTATTATTCAGTGGATAAATCTTCAAACCAAATGCTAGTCTCCAACATATCTCTTGACATGTTTCTTCACAAAGTTTACCCGTTATGTTCAAATCCTTCAACAAATGTTTTCCTGGTCATGCAAAAGGAAGTTCTAGGATATGAAGAAAGTATGTGAATGGAAGAACGTGGATATGTTGGTCAAGTTGATATGAGTTCGTTGACTTTGGTTAAAAACTTTGAAAATGCTAAAGATTCAAATATTGTGGAAGTCTTTGAATAAGCTATCAACATAACCACACAACACAAAGAGGGTGTGATACAAGCAAGAACACTTTTGTATATCTATTAGCTTGTACAATAGGGTCTTAAGATTTCTTATCATTATTAATCTTAGAAATATTAAAGACATCTGAATCTATGTTGTAACTATGCACCACTGATAAGAGTATCAAGTGAATTTATAATTACTATCCTAAAATGTTGTTTATAATATGTAAGAACTCTCTTGCTGAGTTCTTGAGCAAATAAGTCTATTTCTGATGATTGAGCGTTGAAGTATCATGCTTGAGGGAAGATCAGGAAGTATCTTTCTGGATAGATTGAGCATTAAAGTTCCATGCTTGAGGGCAGAGTAAGAAGTCTCTTTCAAGGTTTTATTGGGCAAGAAGTCTCTTTTTATGGGATTAAGCAGGAAGTCCTGAACATGTTGTTAAGGCAACAAAGTCCCTTGCTTGAGGGCTTTAGCAGAAGTCTCTTTCTAGTTTGATTGAGTAAAATGTAATCTGTTGATTATAGTGAAAATCTCATGTGCTACAAGGGGACTGGACTACTCTCAGTTTGGGAGGAACCATGATATATTGTGTGTCTACTTATTTAATTTGGCATTTATATTTCGTTGTACAACAAACTCTGAAGTCAGACTCTTACTTGGATCAGATTTTGAGCTTGATATCTCGGGATCTGAAACAGGTTTAAGAAAAGAAGTAAATTTCCCCTTACATAATTCAACCCCCCTTCTTATGTATATTTTTCTCACCTTCGTGGTCTATTGAGCTGTCAGAATACGACATTCACTTCCTCTCCAGGGGTAGTATAAAATATCAAGTGATGGTTGACTTCTTGATCGAGCTCAAAGGTGATGGTCAACTTCTTGGCTAGAGAGTGGTGCACGTCTAACCTTAGATCGATAAATGAATTCATGTTGGTTACAAGCCATGTTGCAAGAGATTATCAAACAAATAAGTGTTTCATTTTGAACTAGAATTGGATGTAATCGGTTGGAGAAGAATATCAAATATGTGTTGTTGTTCTCCGAGACGACGACGCAAGATAGATCTATAAGGTTAGCACTCTAACACCCAAGTCATTTCGAGGTTCAAGATGAGTGTAATGAAAGGTGAAGATTAGAGAATGTACCTTGATTTTCTGTGTGAACTTTATACCTTGCGTCAACTAGAATGAATTTGAGGTGAATTGGGTCTTAGCTATTTTGGCCTTTGGCCGATTAATAACAATTGATGTGAAGAAGATGTGTTCATTCTTTTTATCTTGATTTTGATGAATACAAAAAGCTATCTTAGAAGAAATATCAAAGAAGAAGAAGCTTGGAATCAAAGTATCAAGTTTGTCATAAGTTTTTGGATTTCAATAGAATTGGATCATACGCCAAGGTACAATGTGAAATTCATGGTTTATAAGCTTTAAGTGCTCACAATTTTCATCTCATATCTTCTAAAATTTGGCAAAATATTGTTACATGATTCACTTTTAAATATGGATTTTAACTTAGTAAAACTTTGTGTTTTTGACTAGGGAAATCGATTTCCCTTTTGGAGGAAATTTGTTTCCTTTCTCTCTACCAAACCATTTTTGAAAAAATTGAAAAGGAAAACTTATTTTCCTCTCTGGTAAACTTTTTCACCTAGTGTATTTTCAAAAGAGAAATTTGTTTCTCTCTTTGATAAATCTTTTTACCTAGTGTATTTTTCAAAAAAAATTGTACGTTGCATAACAAGGAAATTTGTTTTCCTCAAAGGGTAAATTGATTTTCCTCTATTAATTGGTGAAAAATTCTGAACCATTTTCACACCTTTTCCTTACAGACTTTCATCATACATTTTCCAAATCAATGTCAATTGATCATGAATAGTTTCTAAAGGTTGTCATGATTTCTAGAGGTATCATGAACACTATAAAATTAGAACTTGTCATCATTCAAATTCATCTCTTTCATCAAATATTTTAAAAACAATTCTTACTAGTTTTTTAAGTGTTCATACAAAAATGACTTAGAAACTTTTAGTACATAATTTTTATACATTAAGAAAAAGTTTCATAAATCGTTGAGCACTTAATATTTATATATTCTTGAATTGTTCATTGAAACAGAAGATTAAAATTTCAAGATATTGGAAAACATTTAAATATGTCTATAATCACTTTCATACAAATTGTTGTATTTTTCACCAAGTGTGTGGTAATTTGCATATGTAGTAAAGTTGTTGTCCTTATTAAAAGAGTTTGCAAAATGGAAGATTTTCTTTCTATTTGTTGAAAAAAATCATTTGAATTGGGGTGATTCAAAGTCCACCATAGTTGTTGGTGTTGTTGGAAATCAAGAGAATAATTTACTTCTTTGTTGTTGTTAGAAGATTGTATGAGAAGTCTTGATGTAAGGCTTGTAAAAAGATCTAACTATAGTGAAAACCTCTCACAAGGGTGTGAGGGGAATAGATGTACCCTTGATTGAAAAGGAAAACTAGTATAATTCTCTGTGTCACTTTATTTTTGCTTCACTTTATTTTTCTGTTTATCATTCGTTCATAGTTCTTAATTCCGAAAAATTTCAAGAAACTAAAAAAGTATCATAAATCTCTAAAAAAATCTTTACGTAATCCACCCCCTCCCCCTCTTAGGTTACACTCTATACTTACATTTGGCATTAGAGCAACTTATACGTAACTTGCTCCTAAGATCCATATAATGATTTCAGCAAATTCGATTTTTAGAGACGTTGGTAGAAACAATAAGCCTCCTTTGTTATGCGATGAATATTATGATATTTGGAAGATTTGTATGCATGCACATCTTGAAACATAAGGAGAAGAAGTTTGGGATGCTATATAAAATGGTCAGTTCGTTCCCACAAGTGTTGTCAATGACGTTGGTACATTCAAAATAAAAAATTCTTGGAATGGTGATGATATGTGATATGTTAATTCAAAACAACGAAGAAAATATGTGATATGTGATATGTTAGAAGTCACACATGAAAGCACAACAGAGGTATCAGTTAGAGTGAAGTCTCAGTTCTCTAACGCACCTCATCGCATACAGAGTAACCTCTATTATACTTACCACGAGTACATGCTTATAGTTATTAACAATGAGGGAAGTCAGTCAAGTGAATTTGAGACTAAACTCACACCAGCAGCCTGAATGCCGTGATTAGGAAGCTAAGGGCATATTGCAATTAAGGCAGGTTTTCCAATACATGGCAAACTCATTAGGAAATGAAACACAATTCAATATGTTACAAAAAGTTGAAATATGCTTGCACATTTGCTGAATTCTTGATCTTGGAAGACCATGCATAAAAATTGGCACTTCCTGAAAAGTACTCTTAATTCTCTTTCTCTAGAATCTATTAATGCAAAAAACTTGTAGCAGTAGTGTTCTGTCTAAGCAGATAACACAGGCTGTTGTGATGCTTCTTCTGTCTGCAAACTTTCATAATAATTCACAAGAACTTTCCATCCACTTGGACACATAAATCCTTCTGGTGGATTCTCTCCACTTTTTGCATAAGATCTCATCTGGAAAAATAAATCACCAAAATAGAAATAAAAATTGATGTTACATCTTGTACTAAAGAAACATAATGAACTAGATCTTAAGGGCTTCGACCAGGTGCTAGCTTGGTCTTTCGGTCCGTCTCTTACAACCTACACGTGTTTGAGCCAATTGTTTCTAATTGGACATTGTTAAAAGGTGTCTGACACGTGTGTGAAGTTTGTTCGAGAAGTATCGGTGTCTACAATGTATCTGACACGTCGACACGACACTACATTACACGTTGGAATGATAATATTCATGACAAAGTCAATAAAATGATATGGAATATCATACCTTGGTTCCAGATATAAAGAGGAAATCTTGAGATCGGCTAGGATCGAAAAATGCCATCTTGTTTACCTTAGTGTCATAAGCTGCAACCTGTAGTATAAAATGCAAACAAGGCATTCCTTAAAAATGTCGTCACGTTAGCGTACGAATCATGTCTAAAAGTAATAATGCTTACCCTGAATGGCAAAATGTTAAGCTTCTCGAGACCAGGAGCCATGCTAAGAACCTTTTTCCCGTGATCCGGGTCGTACAAATCCCTTTTCTCAGTTGGGTGACTCATACCAGCGGGATCACGACCAACAATATAGAAGTTGGCACCAGCGTTTATCCGCGCCTTTGCGTGCCATTGCACTTCAGTTGGCCCTGCATAATGCATAGGTGACGGAAATATCGCAACTATGGTCGTCTCAGGATCAAGAACTCCATCTTCTAGCACCTAAGAACAATAAAACGTATACGGTTCGCAGAAAATATAAATTTGTTCAAATTCTGCTACACTATAGCGCGACTATTTAACACACTTATTCTTATTCAAACGCGATACGAGATGAAAATTACCTTGCTATGTTGCTCCATTCTGACATCTAAGGGAACATCGTCGGCCTTTGTGAAACCTCCAAGAGGATGAAGCAATAAAATCGGATTTTTGTAACCCATATCTAATAGACGTTGACGAGTATCGTTCATTAACAAGGCATGGCCGTTATGGACAGGATTTCTTAACTGAAAAGCGAAAACTGCATCAGCTTTACGCCTATCGAATTCTTCGCGAAGTTGTTTGGGAGAGAGCCTGTAGTTATCAAGACCATCATTGTATTTGATAGGTTTAACAACTTCCAAATCTCCTCCGATAAGCCAATTTCCAGACGGAGCAATGACCTCTTCGACATAAGGCAATCCTGGAGCAGTTGTTCCCCAAGTTCTAGCAATTCTTTCTTCTTTGTTATGCTTGTAGATTTCAATGCTGCAACGACATTTAACCGTTAATGAAAAGTGAAAACTAAGAGAACTTGTTTAAATAGCCATCACAATTAAAAATCCAATGTTCTAAAAAAACAAACATGGTGATTCCATTGTTCGCAATATCAGGCACATAACACATGTCGATATGTGACACTCACACGATGCTCCTGACACGTGTAGTTACATTTAACCTCTTCAATTTTTCAAACTACTAATCTTAGTGTCTGACACATGTCAATATATGACACTCACACGACTCTGACACATGTAGTCAAATTCAATCTCTTCAATTTTCTCAAACTACTAACAAGGTCTACGCGTCTATGTCGTGTATGGTATCACTGTCTCTCCTTCTTAGATTGTGACCAAAATTTAAAAAGCATAACAATTGAATAACTAATCAACTAAAAAGTACAGATTAACCCTAAAATAAATTTAAAACCCTGACAATATCAATCTAACAAATTCAATAAAAAAAATCAATTGAACAATTAATCAACTAAAAAACACAAATTAACCAAAATTTAAAATAAAATCAATGCAATCACTTAAAGGCTTTCACGATTTCAGTCCATACAGGTGTTGCGACATGGTGTGAATTAACACCAATTTATTCTTTATCAGAAAATGGTGAATACCGGTATCAATATAGACACCATCCGAAACCGTTTTGTCGCAAACGTTTTCGCAGTATCAGACAACCTAGAAATTAACCTTAAAATTAAAGCAAGAGCAAGAGAAACTAACCTTCTAAGAATAGCAACACAATCTCCATCAGGCCCAATCAACGCAACATTAGAAGAAGATCCAATTCTTCCTTTAGTTTCATCATCAATAGACAAAACAATAGGAAGTGACATATTAACAAAAGAACCATCATTCAACCTATATGAATTAAAATGCAAACTTTGAAGATACTCATTTTCCCTCATGAACCCTTTCAAAGGACTAGCCCAACCTTCACAAATCACATGCACCCATTCAAAATCAACCTTTGTTAGTTTCACATTAGGAAGTGACTTAGCTTCAAGCACCTTAGAATCTCTTTGATTTTCAGGCACCACAAGATCTACTAACACACCCCCATCTGGCTCAATTAAAGAACTTTTGATCATGAAACTTTCTTGCATTCTTCTTTTCACTTTTTTACACTTTGTAAAGATGAATGGATTGTTATGGAAAATGGGTTTTGGAAGAAACTTAGTATTGTAACATAAAGTGTTGTTTTTTAATAATTTGTTTGCATGATTGTTGTTGTTGTGGTTGATGTTATGGTGAGAAAGTAATTGTAGTTTGATGGTAAGAGACATTATGGGAAACTAATGATTTTTTTTTGGAGAGAGAGAAGAAAACAAGAGTGTTGAAATAGTTTCAATGTGGCATAATGATAACAACCACAACCTAAGACTATGGCGAACATGTTGGATTAGATTCACAAGAAGTGGTTTTTCTCTTTCTAATGTTTTTTTTTGGTTGAGTTTGTGGATGAGAAAAGTGTGGTAGTCTATGCATGCTTTAAAAGATGCAATTTTGTTTTGGTGGGACCATGATTGTTACAAAAAGATGCATCAAAAGATGAATGAGGACTTATAGTGAAATAAAGTGAGGGTTTGAGAATAAAGGAAATATATTGCTTTAGATTTTGAAAATTATTACTTTTGAAAATGAATCTTTTGATTGCTTTGGAAAATGAGTCTTTAAAATATATAATAGAATAAGAATGAGTCTCCCTAATTATATATACATATAAAAGTCAAACAATTAAATACATTGAATTATTTATTTATATTTATAATTAAGGAAGGTGATAATACACTTTAACATGGTTATAAAGTGAATTTATGTATAACAATATAAGGAGTTTTTATTAAATGTTGGTGTGAAATTAATGTAAATATTTTTTCTATATATTATATATTCTCACCATTTCAAGCAATCGTATTTGAGATTTTTTTTAAAGTTAAAAACCATACTCTCCGAATTAGAGTAGGAAAAATGGCTCAATCCATCAAGCTCGATTGTGAATCGAGTTTTAAAAAGTAAAGTATGGTTTTAAAAGGTTTTTTATACTAGTTATATTCAAAAATATTCTCTACCAATTAATGTTAGTATTTATGGGTCAGAATAGGGTGGTAAAACTTGTATTTATGGATTAGAATAGGGTGACAAAATTTGTATTTATGAGTTGAAATAGGGGGGCAAAATTTTAGTATGAGGCGGATTAAAGATTTAGGGCCTGTTTGATTTGATTTTGTAAAACTGTTTTTTAGTTTTTAAAATTTGAAAATAAGAAAATTTGTTTGGTAGTCTAATTTTATAAAATTGTTTTTGAAAACTATTCTTTATTGAGAGTTTTAAAAACTAAAAAACTAAAACAGGTTTTAGAGGTTTTGGTTTTTGGTTTTTAGTTTTGGAAATTATGATGAGGAAAAAACAAGGAAAAGTGGTACACTTTTTAAAACGATTTTTAAAAGTAGAATTATCAAACATGTTTTATTTTATTGTTTTTCTTCAAAACTCTTTTAAAATTGATTTATAAAATAGTTTTTAAAAACTATAAATTTTTCAATTTTTAGATTTTAGAAACCAAAAACAATTTCTCCAAACAAGTTTTTAACTTTAAAATTTTTAAAACGATTTTTAAAAACAGAGCTACCAAACAGATTTTATTTCATTAGTTTTTTTAAAAACAATTTTTTAAAACTAATTTATAAAATCATTTTTAAAAATAGAAAATCAAAACTCAATCAAACGAGCCCTTAGCATCTCAATTTTTTATTTTTTAATATGTCCGTCTTATTTTTTTTTTTCTTTTACAAGAATAAGTAATAACATGATTTTATATATTTTCAACTTTAAAATGTCTGTTGGTCCGTTATGTCCCACCCACATTTTAGTATGAGGCGGGTTAACGATTTAAGACCGCATCTTCAATTATGTTTGTCATGTTCCATCATATTTTTTATTTATTTATACGGAGAGCGTCTAAATGGAGAAGACATGCTCATTTGTCACCCTAAGTCAGTGTAGTCTATTTTAATTGCAAAATTATAAATTCAAAATTAAATATACTTATATTTAAGTTGTTTAATTGAAAAACAATATATTAAATTATCTCATTTCACTAAGTATTATTTTTAATATTTGATTCAAATTTTCTAAACTGAATATCATACATTAACATTTAACATTTAACATTTTAACGTTTTACTTTGCAACATCTTTCTATTTTACAAGTATGTATTTGTTTATCAGCAAATACATTCTCTGGTTACTATTATAAACAACAATAAAAATTTAGATTCATTGAATAATTGATGTATCTGATATATAATAATGACCAAATATATTATTTATTTAATAAATTTAAAAATCTTTTTTTTACTTATAATAGTGATCGGATAGTGTAATCACTAATTTTACTTCACTTATAGAATCAAACTCGAAAAATCCTAAATGGCACTTTATATTAAATGTTTGAGAAAATATATTAATGCTAAAAAGTTTTCAATGTAAAGATTCAAAGATGTAAATGAAGGAGTGCTTGAATGGTTAAAGCAATAAAGAAACATATGATAATAAAACAATTGTTAAGAAAAATGATTGAATTAAGAGTGGAACGCAAGTGCATATATTTCTCACAAATTCTTTATCTTTGTGACTCGGATGCGTGAATTATAAAGAAGACAGAATGAAATGCGAATCCTGATTACAAAATAGAAATCTAGTTATATATTAGGTACATCAATAACGATCAGCAACAGTTATCTCTCCAGAATTCGACATGTACCTTGCTACGCGGGCTCTTGTCTTCTGATATGTTTTCACGTGTCTTTGGTTTTTGAACTGTTTCAAATCGTTATTGTTGCCGACAACATCTTTATGTTACATAATAATATTTGTCAAAAACTCAACTTTGTGTCAGAAACATAACTTAGCTATATGCACTTATTTATATTCATCTCATATCTTATATTCATGCCGAAATACTAAGCAAAAATCTCAGGCTAACAAATGCTCCCCAAAGAAGTTCCATTTTCGATCATATTTGCAATATGATTGAGAGGTGATGTTTTTTTAGTAAATACATAACATTATTCAAACCATTTTGCATATGGCATTGTCATCATGACTACCATCGCCCAATTGTCACGTCCTCAATATGCGAATACTTGCCATCTGTCGCGCCACGTAAAATGCTTGAGCGCATCGCACGCTCGAAGATACAACAGAATCGCCACCGAACTTTATTTATTCCCGAAGGAAATGGAAAATATCGATAAAACCCAGGGGGAAGAGAAAAAGGGTAAGGAAGTCAGTTATGCAAGGGGAATGTATTAACACCCCTCACATCTGTTGTACTTAACGGGAATCATTTTGATTGTTCTTTGCTCGAATGTGTGTTACTATCTAAAAGGTTACTTGCGAAAAGAGAAAAAAAGGATTAATAATTAGTGTGCTCGCCAAGGATTCCGATCCTCGTGCCTACATATCCTCATAGTGCAATAAGAAAATCAGAGCTCTGTAGTTCATGGAACTAAGGATATAAATAAAGAAAAGAAAGAGTAGAGCAAGTTCCTAAAAGGCTAAGAAAATTGCTTGAATAGAAAGAGTGTGACATTAACCAATAAATGGTGATTAACCAATGAGAGTAAAAGAATGTGGCATTAACCAATAGATGGTTGTAAGACTCCAATTTTGATACTAAGATCCCTTATACTATCTCATCATTTGCATTGGATTTGAGATCACACCTTGGTATCTTGTTAGAACAAGATCTTAGATCTACAATTCATCTCTAAAGTTTTGATGATAACAAAGAATGAAACAAATTGGTACCCTAACGAATTTATCTAAGTATGCAGGACTCTAACAGAAAATGGATCTGATAGACAACATCTGACATCACTCAAGTCCAGAACAGCTGACTTAGAGTCAAATAAAGTAGTCGCTCTGACTCTGAAGATAACGGTGCTCACATCATCAGAAAGTTGAAAACTCAGATACTCTGAATCTGAAGGATTCCACACATAGTTACTCTGCTAATTCGTACATCTGAAGAAGGTCCTACATAAGACATATCAAGAACTTCTGAAGAAAATCATTTCTAAATAACTATCTGAAGAATACACGTTGAACAAGAAGATCTGGATTTTGCGGACTCTGATTCAAGTCAAACAGATCAACCACAAAACTTAGTAACGAAGTATTCCATAATTGGTATGAATATTTATTTGGAAAAGAATAAACACTCTCCAAAATTGTTATGGAAAGGAGAACGAACTTAATGTCAATTAAGTTCCATCATTGACAAGATACTACATCAATGCTTCAGCCAACGGTCTCATATTCGAAGCACTATATAAAGGAAAAATCATCATCATACCAAGCACGAAGCAATCACACAAGAATACTGCAAACTCAATTCTATATTTTTCATTCATTCTTGTTCAAATCTGTGTTAATATTCCTTACCTAGAAGCACTAAACACTTCCTTGTAATTCTCAAATAGTTGTTGAATATTTCCTCAAGTGACTTGTGAAGTCTATAGACTTGAGAAGGTTAAGAGATCTTTATTCTCTTAGACGCTTTTGTTGTATTCTTTCTAGATTATTGGATTAACTCCTTGTTGAAGGCGAAACCACCTTGGCCGAGTGGACTAGAGTAACTTTCAATTTCAAGCGAACCAGGATAAACTTCTGTGTTGATTGCTTTATCTTTCGTGTGTGTGGCGTTTGCAAAAGTTTTTTATTATCAATGAAAACAATTCAAACCCCCCTTTCTTGTTTTTCTCTACCTTTAATTGGTATCAGAGATTCGGCTCTGTTATTGATTTTCAAATCAAATAATTAATAGTGTATAGAAGATCCAGCGTGAGAAAAACATTATGACTAACACCAATGAAAGAGACAGCTACAACACTAAACCTCCAGTGTTTGATGGAGAAAAGTTTGATTATTGGAAGGACAATATCTAAAGTTTCTTCCTTGGCTATGACGCTGACCTATGGGACATAGTTACAATTGGCTATGAACCATCTATATTTGATGCTGGTATTGCTATTGCTAGAAATAAAATTACTGATGATCAGAAGCATGATTTCAAAAATCATCACAAAGCCAGAACAAACTTGTTGAATGTTATATCCTACAATGAATATGAAAAGATCACAAACAGGGAAACTGTTAAAGAAATACTTGACTCCTTAAAGATGACCCACGAAGGAAACACTCAAGTCAAAGAGACAAAGGCTCTGGCTCTAATTCAAAAATAAGAAGCCTTCAAAATGGAGGATGATGAAGTTGTAGAGGTAATGTTTTCTAGATTTCAAACTTTAATTGCAGGACTCAAGGTTCTGGACAAGGGCTACACAACTGCAGGTCATGTCAAAAAGATTATCAGAAGCTTGCCAAAGAAGTGGAGACCTATGGTCACTGCATTGAATCTATCAAAAGATCTGAACAACATAAGCCTGGAAGAACTCATCAGCTCCCTCAAGAGTCATGAGATAGAACTAGAGGAAGACGAGCCCTAAAAGAAAAGCAAATATGTGGCTCTGAAGTCTAGATCAGAAAAATGCAAGCCAGAAAGGAACAAAGTCTTTCAAGTTGAAGAGGATGACAATGATGACTCTGAAAAGGATGATTCTGATGATGAGGAAGAGCTATCTCTTCTAACCAGAAGAGTTAAACAATTCTGGAGAAAGAGGAATAACAACTTCAGAAGACCAAGACAGAAGGAAGATCACTCAGAATCAACTTCCAGAAGCAAATCAAACAAAGAGGTGACATGCTATGAATGTAAAGAACCAGGACACTATAGAAACGAATGTCCAAAGCTCAAGAAAGACAGTTCCAGAAAAGAAGGGTTCAAGAAAAACTCCTTTAAAACTGAGAAGGGACTCATGGCTACCTGGGATGACTCTGAATCTGATGCCTCAGAATCAAACTTTGAAGAAGAACAGGCAAATGTTGCATTCATGGCTACCACATCTGGAAGTACATCCGAAAGAGAATCTTATCCTGAAAAGGTATTTTCCGATCTCTCTCGCTCTGACCTTGAATCTTGCTTATCTGAATCTCTAATCTCTGACCTTGGCTCTAAAGAAAGTCCTTGAAGGAACTGTTGAAGAATGTGATAAGCTTGAGATAGAAGTTTCTGAATTAAAAGGCAACATTTTTGTTTTGGAAAAAGAAAATGAATTTTCAACCAAAAAATGTTTGAAACTTGAAGAAGCTCTACCCAAAACTCCACAAACTTCTAACACAATCATATACAAATATGAAAAAGCGTTTCAAAAATTTATGAAAAATGGGCTAGAAAGAAGAAAAATGGCTTCTATGACTTATGAAGTTAGTTAGAATAAGAAAAGAGGAATAGGATATGACCCTGATGAAGATGAGAAAGTACCTTCTGCATATGATAAACCTAAATCTCCCTTTTCTTATCATTACACACTTGTACAAACATAAAATTTTACTAATGCTAGAAAACCCAAAGTTTCCAGAAACTCTGGGAGAACTAATCATGAAGGACCCAAAAGATTATGGGTACCAAAAGATAAAATAGTCTATGTTGCATATATATTATGCAGCAGAGTTAAGACACCAATCATGGTACCTGGACTCTGGATGCTCGCGACACGTGATGGGAAGAAAGCCTATGTTCCAAAGCCTGGAACTTAAAGATGTTGGCTTCGTAGGCTTTGGAGGAAATCAGAAAGGAAAAATCAGAGGCTCCAGGACAATTGGTAATGGATCTCTTCCCTCTATTTCTGATGTTCTTTGTGTAGAAGGATTAATGCATAACTTGTTATCCATAAGTCAATTAAGTGATAACGGTTATGATATATTCTTCAATCAAAAAACGTGCAAAGCAATTAATCGGAACAATGGGACAGTTCTTTTCACTGGCAAAAGGAAGAAAAACATTTACAAAGTAAATCTTTCAGATCTAAAAAATCAAAATGTAAAATGTTTAATGCCTGTAAATGAAGAGCAATGGGTATGGCATAGCACTTGGGCCACATTAGCATAAGGAGGATTTCTTAGCTAAATAAACCCGAGTTAGTCAGAGGTCTATCCAAGCTGAAGTTTGCTTCAGATGCTCTTTGTGAAGCATGCCAGAAAGGAAAGTTTTCTAAAACAACTTTTAAAAATAAAAATGTTGTTTCTACCTCTAAGCCTCTGGAACTTCTTCACATTGACTTGTTTGGACCTGTTAAGACAACTTCAATCAACGGTAAGAAGTATGGACTGGTCATTGTTGATGATTATAGTCGCTGAACATGGGTAAAATTTCTAAGACAAAATAATGAGTCACACTTTGTATTTACTAGTTTCTGTTCAAAAGTGAAAAATGAATTTGACTCTAAGATCATCAGAGTCAGAAGGATCATGGTGGTGAGTTTGAAAACAAACTTTTTGAAGAACTTTTTGATTCCATTGGAATATCCCATGATTTATCCTTTCCTAGAACCCCACAATAAAATGGGGTTGTAGAAAGGAAGAATATGACTCTCCAAGAAATGGGCAGAACCATGATCAATGAAGCAAATGTGGCTAACCACTTCTAGGCTGAAGTAGTAAATACAACTTGTTATATTCAGAATAGAATCTCTATAAGACCTATTCTGGAGAAGAATCCTTATGAACTGTGTAAGGGAAGAAAATCCAACATTTCTTATTTTCATCCATTTGGATGTTCCTGTTTTATCCTAAACACTAAAGATAATCTTAACAAGTTTGATTCAAAAGCACAAAAAGGTATTATGTTGGGATACTCATAACTCTCTAAGGGCTATAGAGTATACAATACAGAAACTAAAATTGTGGAAGAATCAATACATGTCATATTTAATGATAAGCTTGACTCTGAAAAGTCAAAGCTAGTTGAAAAACTTACAGATCTGGAGATAACTCTTGCAGGTTATGACGAAAAGACTAAAGAATCTGAGGAAATTGAAAGGAGAACACCAGAACAAGGTCTACATTCAAAGTATCTAAGGAAACCCCTCGGGGATTAGTGACTCTGATAGAGCCAACATCATGTGAAGAGGCACTTCAAGACAGATAGTGGATTCTGTAAATGAAAGAAGAACTTGATCAATTTGTAAAGAACGATGTCTGGGATCTTGTACCAAAGCCAAAAGGTACCCACATTATTGGAACCAAATGGGTGTACATAAACAAACTAAATGAAAAGGGAGAAGTAGTCAGAAACAAAGCACGACTGGTAGCACAAGGTTATAGTCAACAAGAAGGCATTCAATACAACTAAACCTTTGCTCCAGTCGCCAGGTCAGACTCTATTCGTTTACTTGTATCATTTACTGTAAATTATTCCATCAAACTATATCAGATGGATGTCAAGAGTGCATTTCTGAATGGATATATTTCTGAAGAAGTGTATGTTCATCAACCTCCGGGTTTTGAAAACTCAAAATGTCTAGAATATGTTTTTAAACTGAAAAAGTCTATGTATGGTCTAAAACAAGCTCCTAGAGCTTGGTATGAAAGACTAAGTACTTTTCTTCTGGAAAATGATTTTATCAGAGGCAAAGTTGACTCTACACTCTTTTGTAAAAACATCAGAAATGACCTCATGATCTGTCAGATATATGTTGATGATATAATCTTTGGTTTTGCTAACCCTTCTGTTTGTCGAGAGTTTTCTGAGTTGATGCAAGTAGAATTTGAAATGAGTCTGATGTAAGAACTAAAATTCTTTATGGGAATTCAAATCAACCAAGCTTCAGAAGCTACATATGTATACCAAAGCAAATACATAAAATACATTCTGAAGAAGTTTGAAATGTCAGAAAGTAAACCAGCAAAGACTCTTATGCATCCTACATGCATTCTGGAGAAAGAAGAGGTAAGTCAAAAGGTTTTCAAAAGCTCTGTCGTGGTATGATAGGCTCTCTTCTCTATCTGACTGCTACACGGCCATATATTCTTTTCAGCGTTTGTCTCTGTTCCAGATTCCAGTCAGATCCAAGGGAATCTTATCTAAAGGCTGTTAAGAGAATCCTAAGGTATCTGAAAGGAACACCTAACATTGGCCTGATGTATGAGAAAACATCAGAGTATAGGATTTCTGGATATTATGATGCAGATTACGCTGAAGACAGATTGGAATAAAAGAGTACATCTGGAAACTGTCAATTTTTGGGAGGAAACCTTATATCTTGGGCTAGCAAAAGACAGTTAACCATATAATATTCTACTGCAGAAGCAGAATATATTTCAGTTTCACTATGAACTACTCAGATGCTCTGGATGAATAATCAACTAGAGGACCTTCAAACATATGAGAGTAACATCCCTATCTTTTGTGACAATACTACTATCATATGCTTAAGTAAGAACCCTATCTTGCACTCTAGAGCAAAGCACAAAGAAATTAAATATCATTTTATCAGAGACTATGTTCAGAAAGGGGTAATAACGTTAAAATTTATAGATACAGACCATCAATGGGCTGATATCTTCACAAAACCCCTAGCTGAAGATAGATTCTCATTCATTCTGAAACATTTAAACATGGCAGATTACCCAGAATGAGTCTAAAATCTGTGCTCCCTCTCTGAAGTATCAAAATAGGCTCTAACTCAAAATCTTTCTGGCACCTGGGTCTAACTCTGATACCTCTACCAGTTAGAAGTAATCGGAATCAGAAATCTTCAGGATCAAAACCTCTTGGTTTTCTTGAAGTAAGATATATCAACACGTGACCTCTCTTGCGTATGACCTTGGATCTTCTAGGCAACTGTCTAGCACAGAACTCAAGAGCCAGACTATTGAGATCTCCTCGAGCAGTGTGCATATTTTTGGGATTAGACATCCATCATTAGCTGAAATTAATTTCCCCCCTCGCATGTCAACTCAATTTCTGTGCTCATTAATGTTTGATGTTTACTATTCCCATTAAACGATGTCGTTTTGCATGTTAACCGTGTGTATATATATTTGTCACAACTCCCACTCTCACACTTTCACTCACTATCCAACACAAACCCTTGTTACCAACAACAACAAGTTCTTCAAAGTTCTTCAAAGTTCTTCAAAGTTCTTCAGTGCTCCTCACTTGTTCTTCATCTTCTTCATGGATGCACAACAACAAGTGTACAACTTCCCTCAACAAATGGAATCAACTGAACCACATACAAATGCTTCTCATCAAACTACCAATGTAACTGCTACAATATCAACTCTAGTCTACAAAGAACAACACATTTTGGATCGTCCAGCCCACATTCATCTTGCAACTCCTTTTGACAAATTGGATGTTTTGTGTGAATCTCTGGAAGATTTCAAGAATATGAAGCGAAATGGTATTGATCTCACAGAGGAATTAAGAAAACAAGGTTGGGAAAACTAATTTCAGAGACTCTATGGTCCCATCTACACCTATCTAGTCAAGGAGTTCTGGAGATTCGCAGATAGCGATGACCATTGCATCGTTTCACACGTTCCGGGGATGAAGATGGTTATTACTGAGAAATCAATTGCAAAACTTTTGAATATGGAGAAGACTGGGGGAAGAAGAATCTACAAGATCAATCTTAGGGAAAGATACACATCCTAGGAGATTATTCCCACCATCTTCAAGCAGAGCGCTGAAGGCAAATCCTCCAAGAACAAGGAACTTCACCAGAATCTGAGAGTCTGGCTGAAGATCATTCTGGGTACCATTTGTAACACCCCCCAAACTTCTACTACTCAAATACAGCATACAATTACATAATCAGAGTAAGTTAAAGCATGCATGCACGAGGGCATCACATTTACTTCTGCCAGAAATAACACATGCCATGGCCACATACAGGTAACACGGATTATAAATCAAAACCAAATAACCAACATTAAAACTCACACAGCGGAATAACATCTCTCTTCATAAATGGTAAATAGTGATGATTCCCATAAATCATCTACCACAAAATATCATTTTGGGCTCTAAGGCCACTCAATATCAAAACCAACATATTCAAATAACAAGATAAAAGAGAGCAAAACAATATCTATCAACATCAAAACAAATACAAATAATCCCATAAACCCAAGTGTTACATGACCAGAGCATTATAGACTACCTAGTCAAAACACAACAAGAACTAGCCTTCGAATTTAATCCTTATGCGAAACACCACTATCTCTGATACCTAAGCGATGTCGCGATAGAACATCATTCCAACAAAAGGGTGAGAATTCAAATCATTATAGAAAAACATAATAATATGGAATGTATAACAAATATACATATATTATTAGAATTCGTCACGCTTCATACAAACATGCATCATATCATCTTATTAAAGAATCACATGTTTATCATCATACGACATGGCTCAACAATCCACAAGTATTCATTTATAAATACTAAACGATGTACAAAAGTCATATTTCACAACATATCAATTTCATGTACATATTATCATCCATCATCATTTACAAATCATCATCAAATATGTATACAACTTTCACATGATTCCATAATGTATACAAGTCACCATTTCATCGCATATATCACAAATATGCATACGTATCACATCAACAACACATTAACAATTCATATCAAATGGATCACCTAAAATCCATGTATATGCATATCTACCAAAATCATATCCACACAATCATATCACATAATCACACAAACAACAATTCACACTGACACGTGCGACTCAATGTGTGACTCAATGTGATATGCATGTGGATCCCATCCATTATCATTTTCGGCTGGCCGAGTGTCTCTCAAGTAGACTAGATAACCACCTCTAAAGCTCGATTCGGCCTTAAGCTTTTACACCTCATTCGGCATTAGGTTTGGGACAAGCAAATAATCTACGCGAGATTACCCAACATTGCCTCTTTCATAGACTCATGCTAGTGTAAGTGTGCAACAACAAGACTCATGCAATTAAGACGATCGCAACCCCTTAATCATACATAAGCATACCACATCCAACATTTGCACAACATACACCTAACATGACTTCAATCCCAAACAATACATCAAATAACATTCATCATCTCATCACAACACAATAACATAAAGCAAACAAGTCAATTCATGTTATTCATCAAATTCACCAATTCACATCATCAGATACATAATTTCAAGTATTATGTTTCTTCACAAAATCCATCTAAAACCATCCAATACATACCAAACAATAGAAAACATGTCATTCACATTCACCACACGTACAACATACATCCACATTAGGATTCTTTTGATAAAATATTAATCTACTGTTATCAAAATGATTATCACGTTATAGACAATATTTTTAACCTCGTAACGGTCCAAACGACACCTCAAACGGAGTTACGGTTCAAAAATTATTGAATTTACAAGTTTTTCAAAATGCTTTAAAAAACTAGAAAATTTGTTGTTGCGAAAATACTGTCAAAAACCAGAAAATTTGCTGTTGTGAAAATGCTGTCAAAAACCATAAAATTTGCTGTTGCAAAAATGATGTTGTCCAGCACGAATTTTCATCATAAAACCACATTAATCCATCATTTTTCATAAAATAAATAGTTATACAGCCTATATATATCATATAGCAACTATTAGGATCATAGAAATAAGATTCTAAGCTCCACTAATTTTCATCAAAATCCCAAATCAACCATTTTCAAGTGAAAGTCAAACATGTAATTATACACCAAATCATATTCTATACACATATCCATTCATGAAATTCAATATAGAAATATCATAGCATAGCATAACATAAACATCAATCTCATGGATTAAAACATAAACACATGTTAGGGTTTCTCAAAAATCAAAATCCCCAAATCCCAAGTTCATGATATCTAACCCACATACATTACATACATTATGTTTACCCATAGCCACTTGAAATTCCACCCTTACCTTAGTATAGATAAAATCTCTAGGTCCTTCTTCTTCTAGTTTCCTCTTCCCCTCTTTCTCTTCTCTTCTCTTCTCTTCTCTCTTCTTCTCTTGTTTTACAAAACTAACTATAATCTCTAAAACCCTTACTGTCTTTTTAACTCATAATGGGCTTAACCCACTTATCCATTCATTCTAATTAATTAGGCCCATTAATAGACAATTGCTATTTCTACTCATAAAATTCAATTATTCAAATAACACATATATTCAAATAATTCAAATAATCACCAGAACACATATTTAATTAATTATCACACCAAATAATGATTAATTAATAAACACCTAATAAATAAATACGAAAATTAAATCGGGGTGTTACAACTCTCCCCCACTTGAAATATTTTCGTTCTCGAAAATTACCTCAAGCAAACAACTCGGGATATGAATCCCTCATCTGACTCTCAAGCTCCCACATCATATTTCCACCAGCCAGTCCTCCCCAAACGACTTTCACCAAAGCGACCTCTTTACCACATAGTTGTTTCACCTCTTTATCTTCTATCCACATAGGTAATGTCTCCACGGTCAAATTATCTCTAACCTTAACATCATCTAATTGGACAATATGCGAAGGATCTGCAATGTATCTCCTCAATTGAGACACGTGAAACACGACATGGAGATTAGCAAGTGACGGCGGCAACGTAATCCGATAAGCCACATCACCTACTTTCTTAGAAATCTGATACGGACCAATAAAACGCGACGACAACTTACGCGACTTCAATGCTCTACCAACACCCGTTACCGGAGTAACTCTTAAAAACACATGACCATCTACCTCAAACTCAAGCGTTTTCCTTCTGTTGTCATGGTAACTATTCTGAAGACTCTGAGAAACCTTCATCTTTTCTCTGATCATTTTAATCTTATCAATAGTCTGTTGAACTATCTCAGGTCCAACCACAACACTCTCTCCAGATTCGTACCAACACAAAGGTGTCCTACACCTTCTACCATACAAAGGTTCAAACGGAGCCATACCAATACTCGAGTGAAAACTATTGTTGTAGGTAAACTCAATCAAAGGCAAATAACTATCCCAAGTACCTCCCTTTTCCAAAACACAAGCTCTCAAAAGATCGTCAAGCGACTGAATCGTCCTCTCAGTCTGACCATCTGTCTACGGATGATAAGCAGAACTCAAACACAACTTTGTACCCAAAGCACGTTGCAAACCTTCCCAAAATCTCAAAGTAAACCTCGTATCCCTATCTGACACAATACTAGACGGAATACCATGCAAACTGACAATTTTCTCAATATACAACTTTGCAAGCCTCTCCATCGAATAATCCATTCTAATCGGAATAAAGTGAGCAGATTTCGTCAACCTGTCCATAATAACCCAAATAGCTTCACAATTACTCGGAGTCCTAGGTAAACTAGAAACAAAATCCATAGAAATACTATCCCATTTCCATTCAGGAATAGATAACGGTTGTAACAAACCAGACGACTTTTGATGCTCAATCTTCGATTCCTAACAAATCAAACACGAATACACAAATTCCGCAACCTCTTTCTTCATTCCAGGCCACCAAAACAATTTCCTCAAATCTTGATACATCTTAGTAGCACCAGGATGAATACTCAAACCACTATGATGTCCTTCATCAAGAATCCTCTTTCTCGAATCCGAAACATCGGGAACACAAACTCTATCATGACACCTCATGATACCATTCTCATCAATCCGAAAATCACCACCTTTACCTTAATTGATCAACGTCAATTGATCTACCAAAACCAAATTAGATTTGTGACCTTGTCGAATCTCATCCAAAATTCCACTAGTAAGCTTCAACATACAAAGCTTCACTCCAAAATAAGTCTCTTCACAAACCAAACTCATATCTCGAAATTGTTCAAGCAAATCCAATTCTCGCACCATCAACATCGACATATGCAAAGATTTCCTACTCAAAGCGTCGGCTACAACATTCGCTTTACCAGGATGGTAATTCAAACCAAAATCATAATCCTTCAAGAATTCCAACCATCTCCTTTGCCTCATATTCAACTATTTTTGATCAAACAAATACTTCAAACTCTTATGATCACTAAACACATTGAATCTCGACCCAAACAAATAATGTCTCCAAATCTTCAAAACAAACACAACAACAGCTGATTCCAAATCATGAGTCAGATAATTCCTCTCATGCACTTTGAGTTGCCTTGAAGCATAAGTTACAACTTGTTGATTATGCATTAACACACCTCCTAAACACATCAAAGAAGCATCACAATACACAACAAATGGTTTTGATGGATTCGGTAAAATCAAAACAGAAGCAGTAGTCAATCTCCTCTTCAGCTCTTGAAGACTAGTTTCACACTGTGCGGTCCAAATGAAAGCTTGACCTTTCCTAGTTAACTGCGTTAACGGCAAAGATAACTTAGAAAATCCTTTAATAAACTTTCGATAATAACTTGCCAAACCAAGAAAACTACGAATCTCAGACACAGATTTTGGCGCTTCCCATTTAGATATAGCCTAAATCTTAGAAGGATCAACCGAAATACCACCACTATAGATCACATGGCCAAGGAAACTCACTTCCTTCAACCAAAACCCGCACTTCGAAAGTTTAGCAAACAACTGCTTCTCTTTCAATACAGATAAAACAATCCTCAAATGCTCAGCATGATCCTCTTCACTATTCGAATAGATCAAAATATCATCGATAAACACAACAACAAACTTATTAAGATATTTATGAAAAATCCTATTCATGTACTCCATAAATACACTAGGTGCATTCGTCACACCGAAAGGCGTCACCGAATACTCATAGTGTCCATACCTTGTTCTAAAAGCAATCATCTGAATATCTTCAGCTTTCACACGGATCTGATGATACCCAGACCTCAAATTAATCTTGCTAAACACACAAGCACCAACCAACTGATCCATCAAATCATCAATCCTTGGAAGCGGATACTTATTCTTGATAGTAACCTTATTCAGTTGTCTGTAATCCACACACAACCTCATAGTACCTTCTTTCTTCTTAACTAACAAGACAGGTGCACCACACAATGACACACTTGGACGGATAAACCTCTTATCAAGTAAATCCTCTAGTTGAATCTTCAACTCTTTCAACTCAGATGGTGACATCCGATGCGGATCCATCGATACCGGACTAGTACCAGAAATCAAATCAATCGTGAACTCAACTTCATGTTTAGGCGGCAAATCTCTAACCTCATCAGGAAACACTTCAGGAAAATTATGAACAACTGGAAATTCACCCATTGTTCCATTTTCACTAAGCTTCAAACTTGCCACCAACATAAACACTTCAGCACCATCTCGCACAAATTCATTCACTTGTTGAGTAGACAAGAATAAATCACCTTCCTCCTCTGGCTCAAGAAAAAGAACAGCTCTCGCAAAACAATTGATATAGACATGGTTGGACCTCAACCAATCCATTCTCAAAATAACATCAAGTTGACTCAATGGAAGACACTAAATCAACTTCAAAATCTTTATCACAAATATTCAACAGACATTTCAAACAAACAGGTGAAGTAGTCACTGAACCCATAGCCGGAGTATCAATAACCATGCTTCCACGCATAACAGATAATTCAAGATTCAATCTCTTAGCACAATCCAAAGAATTAAAAGAATGTGTCGCACTGGTATCAATAATAGCAATCAATTATTAATAAAGCATGTACCTCGAATCAATCTCTCCTCAGCATAAGTATCAACACCGGACAATGCAAACACTTTCCCTTTGGCTTGCTCCTTCTTCGGCTTATTGCACTTGGTAATAATGTGCCCTTGCTCACCACAGTTGTAGCAAGTCACATTCGAACCAACTCTGCAATCAAAAGATTTGTGACCTTGCTTGCCACACTTGAAACAAGTCACATCTCCCTTAGGACACTCGGGAGCACGACGTACCTCAACACCACATATGAAGCACTTGACAGGAGTGTGAGATCCTCCCCACTCGACTTCTTGCCATCACCAGCTTTCTTTTTACCATCATACGGCTTCCCTCAGAATTGCCCTTTCCATTTCTTATCATGCAAGGACTTGTAATGAGCAACACTCTCACGGTTATCCTCATCATAGATCCTACTCTTATTAACTAACTCAGAAAATCTCGCAATCTGTTTGTAGCGGTAAATTCATGATCATCAAGCTATGGATAAGCTAGACATCAAATAACAAGAGTCGCCATCGCACTTTTATTGTTTCCAAGGGAAAAGGGAAAAGTACGAACAAAACCTAAAAGTAAGAAGTTTTCAAATCAAAACTAATAAAATGTCAGAGATTACAGGTAAGGGGGTTGGTTACATAGAGGGAAGGTGTTGGCACCCAAAGTGTCCTAGGTACTTCTAGGGAGCCCTTTTTGTGTGCATATGTATTTTGGACAAAGTGGTGTTTACAAACAAATAGAATGAGGGTATGAGAAAAGAATTCATTAATTATATTTTTGTGTTTGACAAGACCTTCGGGCTTGTTCCTACGTACCAACATAAGAATGAGGGATCAAAACCTCGTAGTTCGTGGTATAAATTTCAAAGTGGATGCATTGCTTTTAACAAAAAATTAAGTTTGAAAGGCGTAAAGGCCTAAAAATGGTTTGAATGAGTTAGTTCTTTTTGGCTTTTTGAAATTTTAGGTCAAGTATAATTAAGTCTATTTACAAGTTTGATTAAGAAAAGAAGTTTGAAAATGCAATGGCATAAGGCCAAAGTTTCTAGTTTGCAAAGTGGTCAAATATTAGAATAAAACTAGTTCAAGCAAAGAAGAATCTTTAAAAGGAGGGAGAGATTTTGAAATTAAAGAAGTGGGGAGGAGATGAAGAGACTAATCCTAAGCACAAATTTAAAAGTTAAGAGTTGAAAAGATCTGATCAATGGGTAGCAATCCAATATACAAGAATGTCATATAGAAACCCAAATTCCCTTGGACATTTAGAATCAAGCAACACACAATGCATATTATATCAATCTTGAAGAGCAAGGCATCAAATAAAGATAGCCACATCCAAGCTTAGCCACTCCATGATCTCCTTCAAATTTGCTCATGTAACAGATGAATTCCACAAGTCACAGGTTCAAAATAACAGCTTCACAATGATCATGTAGTAGATGAACTCAGATGGATCTTCAAAGATGTATCAGATGAAGTTTCAAATAGCAAGCACTTGGTTTCACAAAAGTTGGCATTGGCCAAGTCCTTTAGCATAGGAATGTTGCCTAAATTCTAAGTCCAATTGTCCAAGATCAAGTCAACAGTCCACACAAAAGTTTTTTAGGGTTTTTGTTGTTATTATGTACATTAATGGTCAAAGACCACACAAACAAACAAAATATACACAAGCAAGATATATCACACAATATGGTCCAAATGGACAAAGTGAAAATGACATTAACATAAACAATTTGAATGGTATGAATAATGGCAAAT
The DNA here is from genome assembly GCF_024323335.1 of Lathyrus oleraceus. Lineage (NCBI taxonomy): Eukaryota > Viridiplantae > Streptophyta > Magnoliopsida > Fabales > Fabaceae > Lathyrus > Lathyrus oleraceus. Next base: position 116,778,573 of record NC_066579.1, read on the forward strand.
GAATAGAGCTTAAAATTAAATGACATTAAAGTAAATGGCTTGAAATTAAATGTTAGTTGTTAATGAGTTAGAAGTTAGTATTATTTTGCTTTTGCTTTATTTTTTATTTTTTAAGTCATTCTTTGGAGAACACTCAACCCGCTTATCACAAGCATAGATCCTTGAGCCAAGACATCTTCCAAAGGAAGGAAAAAAGGCCAAGTTTCCACAAAATACCATGAAAGAGGGTAAACTTACAATCTCACTAACTAGAATGTTATGCCTTTTGTGTCAAAAATTTAGCGCCATGTTAAGTAATCGTAATTGGACTTATGTAGAAGTCACAACTATTTGAGGTCGGGCAATAGAATTTTGGTGTTAATGCATGTTAGAGACATAATATAATGGACTATGCTCATGAAACATACCACACACAAAAAGAATATGCAAAAGAGGTGGTCTAATCCCATCCATACTTATGTTGATTTTGCAATCAACTAGCCTTAAGATTTTGAGATGTCATAGGCCAAGTGAAATGAATGCATAAAGAAGGGGAATTAGATGAAGAGGGAGGGAAATGGATCATAACTCAAATTGATCAAAGGAGGACTTTTACCAAGTTAATATCATTCATTCATTTTGGGAGATGGAATGTACATTCCATCAATCCCCTAAATCCAATGATATTAACCTAGCAAAGTCAAATCCACCATGACCAAGGGCCAACAACACAAGTCAAACTTACACAAACCAACACAAGAGGTCAACACAATTATTGGCATTTATTCAATTTAAAAATACTAAAATAATGAATTTAAATTAAATATGGTATGTCAAATTCCTAAAACCTCATCAAAACACCAAAGAAATGGCCATGAGATTTATCATAGGTCAAACAAGGTCAAAGAACCTTGGAGAATTTTTTTTTAGAATTTTTAAAGACTTAAAAGTATTTTTAAACAATTAAAAATAAACACAAAATCAATTAAATCATGAAAAATATTAATAATGATCCAAAAAATAATTTTAATTCAAAATATGAAAGAGGAAATTATTTGAAATTTTTTGGTGAAACTCTCATATTTTTTGGATCAATATTAAAATTAATATGAATTAATGAAAATCAAATGAATTAAAACAAAAATCAAAAAATCAAAAAAACGTGAGCCACTTGATCTCCCTCATTAATTGAGGTGGCAGATCAAGTGGATGGAAATGCGCGTTCCATGGTGGAACTTAGTCAGCGCGCCACACGCGTGGTAATCAAAACCAACGCCTAAGATTAAAACATTTCAAATGGATAATGTGGTCTGGAGACGTGCCAACACACCGCCGGAGCCGGAGCTCCGGTCTTCTTCTCCGGTGGACCTCACCGGACTGGTCCACCCTCAACCATCACCAAAATAAAAAAGGAGGACATGATCTGAAAGAAAAAATGGCGTAGAGCACGAATCTGACCTCAATTTCAACTAACTCCAAATATATAAAAATGTATGAGGAGTTGAATTTTGAGGTGTGACAACTGATTTGCTTCGATTTGATCTCAAAGCAACTCAATCTTCTTGCCTACATTGGTAGGACTTCAAACAACCAAAGATCCAAGAGAATTGATGAGAATTGATGAGAATTGAGTGAGAATCGAAGAGATGAAGTTTTCTGAAACTTACCTTCAATGTTGTGTAGAAATGGATCTTGCTTGCTTCAACCTTGATCTGATCACACTTGAGAAGCTTGCAGGAGAGGTTTGGCAATAGTACAAAGCTTTGGATCTTGGAGTTTCTGAATCTCAAACAGTGAGATTCAAACTCAATTTTCAAGTTGAAAATTCTCAGGTTTTCCTTTGAATGGTGAGGGTTTCAATTGGGGGGCAAAGCTGACGCACAAGGTTTGTTTGAATTAAGCTCCAAGGGCCTGTATTTATAGCAATTGGGACTTATATTTGCACACTTGAAAAATTGATAAATTTGGACATTTCATGCACAAGCTTGCATGGGCGTGTACAGGTCCATGAAGCAATCCAATTTGGTCCACTTGCAACTGTACTGAAGTTCAAACCAAGCTTGGATGTCAAGGCAAAGTGACATGGAGTTTTTGGCATTTGATTTCTTCCAATCATGCAGACCTGTTAAAGCCATGCGTAGCCCTCGCAATCCTTATCCAAAATGCATGAGCTTGGGTTCTTTGGAAGGCTTAGATCAAGGGGAATAACTTTGACGTTGGACACTTTTTCATTTGGAACTTGGATCATGGTGAATTTTGAGGTGGAAGTTTGGAAATTTCAACATGTTGAATTTTTTTTTAAGTTTCAAGCCATATATCTCAATATTCCACCTTGCTCAACTTTTTATGTGAGCTTCAAATGAGAAACGCGTCTTCATCAAAGTTGTAGATCTTTCAAAGACCTTCAAAATGGTAACCAATTTCATGTCATTTGGATTTATAATGATAGAGTTATGCATTTTTGAAGTTGAGGAAAATCACTTGTTCAATGGTATAGGTCAAAAATGACCTATAATGTATCCTCATATCACATGCTCATAATAGTTGAATTAGCTCTCACTCCAAACATAAACGTTGAAGTAGACATCTTGAATTTGATTGTGCAACTTGGAAATCTTTCATCTCATAAAAATTGAGCCAGATATGGACTTGGGAAGTTGACTTTCAAATTAGGGTTTAGACAAAATGACCTATAATGTTTCAACTTAGAAAATGATTTTACATGTAAAACTAGCTCTAGGTCTCAACATGAAAGTTGTTTGGAATGTCATTTAGAGTAACGTTTCTCTTGGAATCATTTTCATATGGTGAAAATTGTAGGAGATAGGGTCTAGGGGGACCCAGTTTTGATCAGATGAATTCATCTGGCCAACCACCATCAACCAACTTGCTAACCTTCAATTCTCTTGATTTTCTAGGATCATGGTAGATCATATATGCATAAGATGATGAATTTTGAAGTATCCCTTGATAAATTTGATCAATTGGTGAGATAGCTTGTTGGAGAAGTTACTCAAGATACCCAACCAAACTAGGGTTTCCAAGGCAAATCACCTACAAACTCTTGAAGAAAACATGATCAATATAACATGTAGAGATCATTGGGACTCATATATGATGCTTAGAGTCATTGTGGATCAATCCTTGGTTGTTCCTTTAGCCATGAGGGTCTCAAGCCCTAGGTGTGAACTTGATGAATTTTGATGATCATGCCCTACCTACAAAAGAGTTAGGCAAATACAAAGACATAGTTTTGGTATTTTGGTTAGTGAAATGATAAAATACAAGTATGATACAATCACATGGTGCTTGGTGATCTCTCCCAAAACAAACCCTATGAAAGAGGGGTAAGGAGAATGCCAAGGTATGATCCCACTGCTAATGCATATGATGAAATTGCATGAGGGATCTTAGGGCAAAATTGGGGTCTTACAGCTGCCCCTATTTAAGGACATTCTAACTGAGGAGGTGAAGGTTAAAATCTCTGTATCGACTCAGTAGAATGGGCTTAAATAACAACATAGAAACAAATTTTGGTCCCTAAGAGACCTCATGATGCATATGATATGTATGTAAAAGTAAATTCTCTGTGGGGAAATGTTGCCACAAAGGAAAAGAAATCAGAGAGACCGAAAATCCACAGGAGTATAACGCTTTCCGTGAGGAAAACTCACTGGGGAGACAGAGACTCTAGGGGGATGCGTAGGCCAGACTACGACTTAAAACTGCTGGGGGACTTATAGGAATTCCATAAATAATGGAAAGACTTAGTCGGGGAGAAAACGTCTGCAGGGGAAACAAGTAGATCAGGATAAAACTGACATACTCGAATCATGCAGGAAAAATGATTTCACAAGGAAAAACACACTCAAACTCGACTGGGGAAGAAAAGATCTTCTACACAGGAGGAGCAGAAATATATCATCCACTACCAGTCATTGGGTAAGGAGATAATAAAAGTCTGATAAAGAGGACACCCGTCATCAGTTAGGATGAACATATCAAGGATGACTCGCTGGGAATCACCATGAGGGAATATTCATTATCGGTTACTGGGTAAGAATAGCCTTGCTGGGGAAAACTGCAGAAATAGGATTTACAACTATGAGTTACTGGGCAGAAGACCGAAGATGAGAATATCCGTCACCGCTTAAGGTGAACATATCAAGGATAGACTCAAAGTAAAGGAAATCCGTTATTGGTTAAGATGAACATATCAAGGATAGTCTTGCCTGGGAATTGTTAAGGAGGATACCCGTCATCGGTCGAGATGAACATATCAAGGATAAACCAACTAAACAAAAAGTAGGAATTACATCTATCGAATACTGGATAGAAAACCATCAAAGAGAAAATCTGTCACCGGTTAGGATGAACATATCAAGGATAGACTCTGTTGAGGGGAAGATCAGGATTTACAACTACCGGTTACTGGGTAGAAGACCGTAAAGAGGAGGAAATCTGTCATCGGTTAGGATGAACATATCAAGGATTAATCCTCTGGGGAACAAAATAGGGATTACAACTACCTTTTTACTGGGTAGAATACCAAGGATGAGAATATCCGTCATCGGATAGGATGAACATATCAAGGATATACCTCCTGGAGAAACGTGAAAATGAATCTGCTGGGGAGAAAAAGCTGCTCTTGCCGGGTATTGGACAAAAGTGAAAAACATGAGAAGAATATTACCAGTTACTGGGTAATAGGCTCTCAGGGGACCAAAAGCATCTATTTAGGTAAGATCTAGAAAGAAAAGGTCAATCAAGACTCAACCCAATAAGGATATAGCTCAAGGGGAGTAATTCCATCCAGGTAATCAACTGGGGAGGAAACTAAACAATGATCATCCACGAGGAAATAACTCAGTGGGGAAGGGAGAAAGGTTAAAATCTTTCTTCTTAAAGGGGCCGACACTTCTACCATTGAGAGGGAAGACACCGAACTTGTATGGGGATGAAGTACCACCATAACAAAGAATAAGAATCTCAGACAATGAATCAACAAATATGATTATGCAAAAATATATAATCATGAAATTATATGAGTGTATATGTATATGTATATGTATATGTATGATAATTATGCTGACAAAACGATCGCAAAGGATATAAAGGTGTCACAAAAATTTGAATCATCGGTACAATCCTCGGTCAATCCACAACAAAGGGATACAACTGCTTGAGAACAGGGAGATCAACATCCCAAAGGCTCAACATCATCTGGGGAAGGAGGAAATCTGCTGAGGAAAGGAAATATTATCGAATCCGCATGGAATTTTAGGTCAACACCATATCACATGGGAGATAACCATACAGAGGATAAACACAAATAGCTGCTCAGAAACCAGTAGGAAACTCTGTCTGGGAGTGAGTCGGATGGCTGTTGGCGGAGAAACCAACGCGATCTACTGGGGAAATTGATCTTACTCTGCTGAAGATCAAAACAGAAAATCAATCCTGCTGAGGAACACACAAACTCTGCCAAGGACTGATTCAACCAACACAGCTGGGAAAAGTACAGAAGCTCCGCAGGGGATCAAACACTCCGCAGGGGAACTGGATCAACAAACTCGGATAAGGATACCCGAAGGGTTATCTGCTTGGGGAACCCATAAAGCTCCACACTTAAGACTTGTTGTTTTTCAAAATGTTGTTGATATCGCTTTAAAACTGCCTTTGAAAAATTCTTGCTTTTATATGTCTAAGAAAATGATTTTGATTAAAAAATTTAATTTCAAAAATGATCATAATAAAATTTAAAACTATTGGCTGAAATAAATAAGAGTAGAAACATTTGGATAAAGGCTCAACTTTATTTAATAGAATGGTAGTCTGTAAATGACAAGACTCCATAGATCTTTACAAAGTTGAAAATGCTAATTTACATGGAAAAGGGTTACATTGAATACAATTGACCACTAATCCTTCTACCAACTCTTGATATCCACTGTGCTTTTGACCGCCACTGGGGATAATGAATCAACATCAACCATTGTGCTCAACAAAGTCTCTCCAATACTGGACGATCAATAGCATGCAGTTACTTGCCATAGTCCCTAATTTTTGCATAAATTGCCCCAAGCTGGGGTACTTAATTTATCGGGATACATTTTTCTATTTTATGTCTCTAATTTTTGCCTGGATCGCTCTTTCGGGTTTTCAATCCACCGAGACGCTCTTTTTTTGCCTAAGCCGCCCTTTCGGGTTTTCAACTTAGTGAGCTGTTCTTTTCTTTTTTAGGCGAAGTCTTTCTTGACTGCATCTGTGTTCATAGGACGAGTGAACTCTTCACCATCCATAGTTGTAAGAATCAAAGCACTGCCTGAAAAGGCTCTCTTAACAACATATGGGCCTTCATAATTAGGAGTCCATTTGCCCCTAGAATCTGGTTTTAAATATAAAATCTTCTTGAGCACAAGGTCACCTTCTCTGAATACACGAGGTCTGACCTTCTTATCAAAAGTTTTCTTCATCCTCTATTGATATAACTGACCATGACACATGGTAGTTAATCTTTTCTCTTCTATCAAATTCAACTGATCCAACCTGGTCTGACACCATTCAGCCTCAGCCAACTTGGCTTCCATGAGCATACATAACGAAGGAATCTCAGCCTCTACGGGGAGCACTGCTTCCATACCATATACAAGAGAGAAAGGGGTTTCCCCTGTTGAAGTGCGGATGGATGTACGATACCCATGTAAAGCAAATGAGAGCATCTCATGCCAATCTTTATACGTGACAACCATGATCTTCTGAATAATCTTCTTGATGTTCTTGTTTGCAGCTTCAACAACCCCATTCATCTTGGGTCTGTAGGGAGAAGAATTATGGTGTGAAATCTTGAAGTCTTTGTAAAGAGCTTCCACCATATTATTGTTCAAGTTTGATCCATTATCAGTAATGATCTTACTTGGCACACCATAACGGCATATGATTTGATTCTTGATAAACCTTACAACAACTTGCTTGGTCACATTCGCATACGATGTCGCTTCAACCCATTTTATGAAGTAGTCAATTGCCACTAAAATGAGACGATGTCCATTCGAAGCTTTGGGCTCAATCATCCCAATCATATCAATTCCCCACATGGAGAAAGGCCACGGGGAAGAAATAACATTCAATAGTGTCGGAGGAACATGAATCTTATCTGCATATATTTGACAATGGTGGCATTTCTTCACAAACTTGTAACAGTCAGATTCCATTGTCAGCCAATAGTAACCTTCTCTCAACATCTTCTTTGTCATTGCATATCCATTAGAATGAGTACCAAAGGAACCTTCATGCACTTCAGTCATCAACAAGTCTGCTTTGTGTCTATCCACGCATCTGAGCAGAACCATGTTGAAGTTTCTCTTGTATAGTACATCACCATTCAAGTAGAAATTGCTGGCTAATCTTCTCAAGGTCTTCTTATCTTTCAAATATGCCTCAGACGGGTAAATCTGACTTTGAAGGAAACACTTGACGTCATAATACCACGGCTTCTCGTCTTTGACCTCTTCAACAACAAACACATGAGCTGGTCTATCAAGACACATCATATTCAAATTGGGAACATCATTCCAATACTTCACTATAATCATTGACGCCAATGTTTCAAGAGCATCTGCCATCCGGTTCTCATCTCAAGGGATATGAGGAAATTCAACCTTTGTAAATAAAGTTGAAATCCTCCTCGAATAATCTCTATACGGTATTAAACCGGGTTGATTCGTCTCCCATTTGTAAAGACAAAGCGTCAGACAACATACGATCGCAAGTTTCGATGATGACAAAAGACCATCATGCACGTCTACAAACAAATGCAACACATTACCCATCATATCCTTTTCTACGTTTGTCTAAACCTATTATAATGATTAAAAACATATGTGGACAAAGTGTGATCATGACGAAATGCATGAAAATCACAAAACACAGATTTATGCAGATTTGAAGGCCTTGAGTCGACCATAGGGGTCTGCTCAAAGCACACGGGTCAGCGCAAAACTCAGCTAACCTGGAGATTGGTCAGCGCATGCTTCCTTGCGTCGACCATAAGGGTCGGCACATACCTCACGGGTTAGCGCATAAATGCCTTGAGTCGACCAGAGGTCAGCGCATGGCACAATGATGCTATCCTGGGTCAGCGCATGGAACCATGGGTCGACCATAGGGGTCGGCGCATCTCTCACGGCTCAGCGCACGCCGACCTATGGTCGACCGCTCGTGCGTAGACTCAGTTTTCTGAGTTCTTTCCACTGTTTGAAAGTCTGTTAATTTTGGTTGGTCTGTCAGTTACTATATATATAGAAGTCAAAACACTTGTATTAACCAACATTTGTCAATTTGAGTTCAAGTGTTCAAGGAAACAAGAAAGAGTGAAATAGGTGTCCAAGATTCATCATCTTCATCTTCAACATCTCACAACACATCAACTACACACAACCATTTTTGATGTGCTTCGTGTTCGGTTAAAGGTGATAAGGTTCGAAGCTGTGATCGAAGAATCCATTTCGGGTTGAAGCTTGTGGCAGGTTCTTTCTTGAATAAAACCGTTAGGGTTTTGTCCTCCAATACGGGTTTGTGTTTGGGGGTTTTTGGACGAATCGCTTCATCAATATTCAGCCGAGCGAAGGTGATTGAGAAGAGGAAGTCTTCATCAGTCTAGTAGCGGATTCGGTGGCATTGAAGTGAAGGATTCGGGTTCGACTCGTTGTGTTTGAGATCAGCCGGGCCGAGGGTTTAAAGAACGGAAGATTCTTCAACAAAGGGGATGGAATCGGAGGTCTAGCAACAACGATCGAAGGTCTTGATTCATCTTGAATCAAGGAGCAAGGATATGAAGCATCATTCAACACATTGGAAGTTCTGTTGTTTACATGCTTTGCAATCCTTGTATAAACGATTAAATTTCACAGGTGATATCTAATTAATCATCTCAATTCTAATTTTAGAATTGAGGGCAGACGTACCCCGAAGCGAGGACGGCGGGGGAACTGCCTCATCAAATCTCTGTCTTCTTTAATTTTCTGCATAAGTGCTTTTCAGCTTAAAAATTAAGTGATTTTAGTTTAAGCAATTTTACCAAACGTTGATATAAGTTGAGTAAGAAATTAAAACTGCTGTTTGAATACAAAGTACAATAGTATATTGTACTAGATAAATTTGAATTACTTACTCAACTCAAATATCTCTTGGAGTATATGCACACCAAGTGTTTTTGAATTTGCATAAGCCAAAGTTGCCTTAAGTTTGCACTCAGTTTAATTTGGTATTTTGGATCATTGGAACTAGGCTTGCTAGTTAGTGAAATATATCAATTGAGTGTGCAAATAGTGTAGTGATTAGTATTTCATTTTATCTCTAATCCATTAGCTTAACGCATATCCGGTTTTCCAATAACGGTTCGTTTTAGACTAAAATTTTCCTCGGCTGCTTCCGCATTTAAAACAAATTTTCAAAACCAATTTTCTCTCAAATTGGTAGCGTCGACTCAAGTTTTTAATTGGGATCTATTCAACCCCCCTTCTAGATCCGTGCCATAGTCTAACAAGTGGTATCAGGAGCTCCGGTTCACTCCGTGCTTCAAAATACAACTTTGATAGAAAATGGCTAACGAACCTAAAGGGGCTTACAATAGAGCTCCCGTTTTCAATGGTGAAAATTATAGTTATTGGAAAGACTGTATGCGGGTGCACATAAACTCCATAGATAGAAAAATATGGAATGTTATTCTCAATGGTCCAATTCAAATAACCATGACCAATGAGAACAACGAAGTGGTGCCTAAGCCCGAAGCACAATGGACCGATGATGATGAAAAGAAATACAATTATGATTGACAAGCCAAAAATATCCTAATCTCCTCATTAGGCGTAGATGAATACTATCGTGTATCCCATTGTCCTACTGCTAAGGCTATGTGGGATTCACTACAAATTGCCCATGAGGGGACGAATGATGTTAAATTGGCTAGAATCAATACACTAACACAAGAGTTTGATCTCTTCTTCATGGAGCAAGGGGAAACCATTGCTGACATGCAAAAGAGATTCACTCATCTCATCAATCGATTATATTCACTTGGTAGGCCTGTTTCCAATGATATTGCTACTAATAAGATCTTAAGATGTCTTAACGGGGAATGGCAGCCGAAAGTGACCGCCATAAAAGAGGCAAATGATCTTACCACATTGGACTTGACAACATTGTTCGGTAAACTACAAGAGCACGAACAAGTTCTCTTAAGCCTGGAACAACACGAAAAGAAAGATAAGAAAGACAAAGCAAAGGTGAGTGAAAAGAAATCAATAGCTCTAAAGACTTCCTCCTCAAAGTCTCAAGCAAAAGAGCAAAGTGATTATTCATCGAGTGACGAAGAAGAAGAGGACAAGAGTGAAGATATGGGGCTGTTCGTCAAACGCTACAACCGTTACGTGAAAAAGAACGGCATCCAACATTCCGAGAAGAACTTGGTAAACTTCCGGAAGCAATCTAGGTTCTCCAAAAATGATGACTCAAAAGGAAAAACAACTAGAGGGTCGTGTTATAAGTGTGGAAAGCCGGGTCACTACAAACCGGACTGTCCGATGAACAAAAAGACAAAAGAAAAAGATTCATACAAATCACACAAGAAACCATCAAATCCAAGGAGAGCATACATAGCTTGGGAAAGCGATAGCGACTCCTCCGATGATGAAAGTTCTAGTGATGAAGATGAAAATGCAAATCTATGTCTTTCTGCTCATCAAAAGAACAAAAAGAAACAGGTACGACATGCTAAATATGAAAAATCCTCTAGTATGTCTCATCATGAATTGCAAACTGCTTTTGATACTTTACACTATGAAGCGAAAGAGGCCTTTAAAAGGCTTGCCTCAAATAAGAAATTTTTTTCTCATTTGGAACATAAAATTCAAGAATCCGAACGGAAACTTGAGGCAATTAAAGCTTCTATAGTGGAAAGCACAAAAACAAGTCATGAGGACCTTAAAAGTAGAATGATGAACTTTGGGTGTGATACTTGTTACATTTGGCAAGGTGAAGTAAGAAACCTAAAAGCCAAACTTGACAAGGCTCTTGAGCCCAAGATTACTTTTTCTATCGACAAATCAATTTTTCGAAAAAGTATGGTTAATCCATATCAAAAATATAAATATGTTATAAAGGATGAAGATAGCAAAAGCAATCCAAATGTAAATTTCTCTTGTCTCTATTGTTGCAAGAAAGGCCATTCCATTGCTAAATGTAGATTTAGGAGGTTTTTAGTTCCTAAAGGCATTTATCAATGGATGCCCAAATGCAACCATTTCGTTCCTCACCACTCAGGACCCAATAAGCAATTGGGTACCTTCTCTTGTTAATTATCTTGTCACAGGTACAATGCCTCGAGACTACCGAGAGAAGATGGGTTCTCGACAGTGGATGCTCAAGGCACATGTCAGGTGACATATCTCTCTTCATTGACTTTGTGGCTAAGAAGAAGGGATATGTAACTTATGGTGACAACAACCGTGGAGCAATACTTGGGAAAGGTAGTGTAGGTAATCCCTCCTCTACTACTATTTCTGATGTTTTGCTTGTCGAAGGTCTTAAACACAATCTACTTAGCATCAGTCAATTATGTGACAAAGGATACAATGTATCGTTTTCAAAAGATTGTTGCAAAATTGTACATAATGATGATAAGAAGAGTATGTTTAATGGTCTTCGTGTGAACAATGTCTATATGCTTGACTTAAATGAAGTATCGTTAACAAGTGATAAATGCCTTGTAACAATGAGTGAAGATTCATGGTTATGGCATAGGCGTTTAGCACATGTTAACTTTGACTTACTTAACAAAGTAGTCTCAAAAGATCTAGTCCTAGGTCTCCCCAAAATTAAGTTCACCAAGGATCACCTTTGTGATGCTTGTCAAAAGGGGAAGCAAACGAGGATCTCTTTTAAATCAAAAAATATCGTTTCAACAACGAGACCTCTCGAGCTTCTCCATATGGATTTATTTGGGCCATCTAGGATTAAAAGTCTAGGAGGAAACTATTACGGTTTCGTAATAGTGGACGACTTTTCTCGATTTTGTTGGACTATTTTCTTAGTAAGTAAGAGTGACATATTCGCCGCCTTTGAACGATTTGCTAAGCTTTCCCAAAATAAACTAAATACAAACATTGTTGCAATTAGAAGCGATCATGGAGGTGAGTTTGAAAATCACTTATTTGAAGAATATTGCGGTAACCATGGTATTGATCATAACTTCTCCGCTCCACGTACTCCTCAACAAAATGGGGTTGTGGAGCGTAAAAATCGAATTTTGGAAGAACTGGGAAGAACAATGATCAATGAAAGTGGCTTACCGAAATATTTTTGGGCTGACGCCATTAGTACGGCTTGTTACGTTCTGAATAGGGTGCTCATTCGCCCCATTCTAAACAAAACACCGTATGAACTTTTAAAAGGGCGAAAACCCAATGTTTCTCACTTACATGTCTTTGGTTGCAAATGTTTTGTATTGAACAATGGAAAGGAAAACTTAGGGAAATTCGATTCCAAGGCCGACGAAGGTATCTTCCTCGGATACTCTCAATCTAGCAAAGCATATAGAATATACAACAAACGATTACTTACTGTAGAAGAGTCTGTACATGTCACTTTTGATGAATCTAATCCGAGAAACGTCGGAAAGGGTAGTGTTTTTCATGGTGCAGGTACATCTACCGAAGACATACTCAAAGGTGGCGAGCCGGGGATTGATCAACCCGGCATAGTCAAAATTGAGGAGGACAAAGATGTACACCATGAGGAAACCGAGGTAGTTCATCCGCCTTCAAACGATGATCTCCCTCAAGCTTGGAAGTCTTCCAAAGACCATCCAATCAACAACATTCTCGGGGACATCTCAAAGGGTGTAACAACTCGATCTAAGCTAAGTAATTTCTGTTATCACTTCGCTTTCGTTTCGCAGATGGAACCTAAAAACCCTAAAGAAGCCCTACTCGATGAACATTGGTTTTTATCAATGCAGGAGGAACTTAATCAGTTCACCAGAAATGAGATTTGGGACCTTGTCCCTCCTCTGCGAGATCATCGAGTAATCGGCACCCGATGGGTGTTTAGGAACAAGCTGGACGAAAACGAGGTAATAACCCGTAATAAGGCGCGTTTAGTCGCGCAAGGGTATAACCAAGAGGAAGGCATCGACTATGAGGAAACTTATGCGCCGGTTTCCCGACTCGAGGCTATACGCCTTCTCCTTGCTTTCGCTTGTGCGAAAGACTTTAAGATATTCCAAATGGATGTCAAGAGTGCATTCCTTAACGGTCACATAAATGAAGAGGTTTATGTCGCACAACCTCCGGGTTTCGAATCCCATGAGTATCCTGATCATGTTTATAAACTAAAAAGAGCTTTGTATGGCCTCAAACAAGCTCCTAGAGCTTGGTATGAGAGACTAAGCAAATTCTTACTCGATCAAAAATACTCAAGAGGAAAGGTTGACACAACCCTCTTCATTAAACGTCAAGGAAAGCACTTGATATTAGTACAAATTTATGTAGATGATATCATATTTGGATCTACTAACATGAATCTTGTGAGAGAGTTTTCTGACCTTATGCAGGGCGAATTCGAGATGAGTATGATGGGGGAGCTCACATACTTTCTCGGTCTGCAAATTAAACAGCTCAAAGAAGGAACTTTCGTGAGCCAGACAAAGTACTGTTTGGACCTTATCAAGAGATTTGACATGGCAAAAGCTAAGGCCATAGACACCCCCATGCCTACGTGTACCAACTTGAACAAAGATGAAGACGGTACGGAAGTAGATGTAAAACGGTATAGAGGTATGATTGGTTCACTCCTTTATCTTACTGCTTCTCGTCCCGATATTATGTTTAGCGTATGCATGTGTGCAAGATATCAATCATGTCCCAAGGAATCCCATTTAAAAGCCGTCAAACGAATACTTCGATACCTATCCGGTACTCTGAAGTATGGACTGTGGTATTCCAAAGGTAATGATTGTTCTTTGGTAGGTTTTTCCGATTCCGACTTTGCCGGTTGCAAATCGGATAGGAAGAGCACAAGTGGCACTTATCACTTATTTTCAAACTCTTCGGTCAGTTGGCATAGCAAGAAACAGGTTTCTGTTGCTTTGTCAACCGCCGAAGCGGAATACGTTGCCGCCGGTAGTTGTTGTGCCCAAATCCTATGGATTAAGCAACAACTATTGGATTTTAACCTCAAACTTGAACGTATTCCCATTTTTTGTGACAATACAAGTGCCATTAACCTGACCAAGAATCCTGTGCTACATTCTCACACCAAACATATCGAAATTCGACACCACTTTCTTCGGGATCATGTAGAGAAAGGTGACATTGTGTTTGAACATGTCAATACTGAAAATCAACTAGCGGACATTTTCACAAAGCCGCTAGCCACTGAACCTTTCTTTCATATCCGCCGAGAACTTGGCATTCTCGATATTTCGGAACGGGCACTATAATCTGCTGTTTTACCTTATTCCATATAAGACTTCAATCTTGTACTTCTAACAAATCTATGTTGTTGTAAGCACAAGTCTACCGTTCACTAAGTCACTCCGGCATTGAGGTGATACTGTTCCTCTCTTTCTCTCTCTGCAAAATCTCATGACTACAATAGTTATATCTCATAATGATGTTGTTTATATATATATATATATATATATATATATATATATATATATATATATATATATATATATATATATATATATATATATATATATATATATATATTATATATATATATATAATATATATATATATATATGATCTCTCTCTTTGGATGTTTATTGCTGTATGCTGTGTTAATTATGCATCAAACCTGTCATCGCATGTGGCAAATAGTGAAAAATTGAAATTTGGACTGTATGAGTCGACCGCAGCAGGGCTATGGTCGACGCAAGCTTAAATAATTTCTGCATTTTCTCAAAAACCAAACAGTATGCGTCGACGCATACAGGGCTATGCTCGACGCATCGCTCGAAAATTTCGTTTTTCTGCAGAAAAATTTAAATCGTTTTTTCATGCATTCCCATTCAAAATTTATCATTAAGTGTGCATTTACATTCCATCACCTTTCAAACTACCCACTACTTTGTAACTTGCATCTACCTAGTGGCTATTGTTCCTTGATCTTCCATCTTCCCAAAACCCTAACCTTTCCACTATAAATTGGAAGAAACCTCTATCTAGCAGAATCACTCTCAAAACCCTTCTTAAACCTTCTCTCTATACCCAAACACTCAGTTTCAAACTTGCTCAAATGGCTACCACATCACGCAGACCTTCCGGCAAGAGATCCCGAGAATCATCCGCCGCATCTCTCCCCATATCTGCTGTATCACTCGTTCCACCCACTCGCGTCGAAGTCTTCAATAGAGATATCAGCAAAAAAGGCGTTGTGCAACAACATGCGTTCTACAAACTTACCGCTGAACGCATGCACCTTCCTGAAGTCCTGGCTCTGCTGCAGCATCAGGGCTTTATCAACTTCTTGGAGTGTAATACTAAATACAGTGAAGACCTTGTTCGAGTGTTCTATGTCGGCCTTCATGACAACTTTCGCGGGCACAAGTTTCACTCTAGAATTGGTCCAACAAAGGTACCACTTAAATCAAATATCTGGAACCAATATTTTGATATGTCTGTTGATAATGCTGGAAACCATCTACCTGAGGTAACTGACTCTCACCACATAGATGGCTATGAGTTTAAGAAGTTTATGATTGTTATCATCCAGGACACCGCCACTAGGACATAGACATTCATATGCATTTTGTAGTTTGATTGTTATTTTGAATGTATTTAGCTCTCTGCCTTAATTGTTCTTAATCAATGCGTATTGCTCAGAAATGACATTGGTGTGTTTTTTATTATCTGTTTATGATTATTTCCTGTGAAATTTCCTTGTTATCTTGAATATTCACTCTGTCTCTCTTTTTGATGTTGTCAAAGGGGGAGAAAAGTGTACAAAGCAGAGGCAGCCAAAAATGCCCACAACTAACAGTCGCTTTCTGCAGATAGCCTTAGATTACAAAAGAAAGAAGGAGTGTGCAAAATGTGTCAATATCGCATGCTGTTTGTCACGTTGATTTATACAGGTTGTCATCATCAAAAAGGGGGAGTATGTAAAGACAAAGCGTCAGACAACATACGATCGCAAGTTTCGATGATGACAAAAGACCATCATGCACGTCTACAAACAAATGCAACACATTACCCATCATATCCTTTTCTACGTTTGTCTAAACCTATTATAATGATTAAAAACATATGTGGACAAAGTGTGATCATGACGAAATGCATGAAAATCACAAAACACAGATTTATGCAGATTTGAAGGCCTTGAGTCGACCATAGGGGTCTGCTCAAAGCACACGGGTCAGCGCAAAACTCAGCTAACCTGGAGATTGGTCAGCGCATGCTTCCTTGTGTCGACCATAAGGGTCGGCGCATACCTCACGGGTTAGCGCATAAATGCCTTGAGTCGACCAGAGGTCAGCGCATGGCACAATGATGCTATCCTGGGTCAGCGCATGGAACCATGGGTCGACCATAGGGGTCGGCGCATCTCTCACGGCTCAGCGCACGCCGACCTATGGTCGACCGCTCGTGCGTAGACTCAGTTTTCTGAGTTCTTTCCACTGTTTGAAAGTCTGTTAATTTTGGTTGGTCTGTCAGTTACTATATATATAGAAGTCAAAACACTTGTATTAACCAACATTTGTCAATTTGAGTTCAAGTGTTCAAGGAAACAAGAAAGAGTGAAATAGGTGTCCAAGATTCATCATCTTCATCTTCAACATCTCACAACACATCAACTACACACAACCATTTTTGATGTGCTTCGTGTTCGGTTAAAGGTGATAAGGTTCGAAGCTGTGATCGAAGAATCCATTTCGGGTTGAAGCTTGTGGCAGGTTCTTTCTTGAATAAAACCGTTAGGGTTTTGTCCTCCAATACGGGTTTGTGTTTGGGGGTTTTTGGACGAATCGCTTCATCAATATTCAGCCGAGCGAAGGTGATTGAGAAGAGGAAGTCTTCATCAGTCTAGTAGCGGATTCGGTGGCATTGAAGTGAAGGATTCGGGTTCGACTCATTGTGTTTGAGATCAGCCGGGCCGAGGGTTTGAAGAACGGAAGATTCTTCAACAAAGGGGATGGAATCGGAGGTCTAGCAACAACGATCGAAGGTCTTGATTCATCTTGAATCAAGGAGCAAGGATAGGAAGCATCATTCAACACATTGGAAGTTCTGTTGTTTATATGCTTTGCAATCCTTGTATAAACGATTAAATTTCACAGGTGATATCTAATTAATCATCTCAATTCTAATTTTAGAATTGAGGGCAGACGTACCCCGAAGCGAGGACGGCGGGGGAACTGCCTCATCAAATCTCTGTCTTCTTTAATTTTCTGCATAAGTGCTTTTCAGCTTAAAAATTAAGTGATTTTAGTTTAAGCAATTTTACCAAACATTGATATAAGTTGAGTAAGAAATTAAAACTGCTGTTTGAATACAAAGTACAATAGTATATTGTACTAGATAAATTTGAATTACTTACTCAACTCAAATATCTCTTGGAGTATATGCACACCAAGTGTTTGTGAATTTGCATAAGCCAAAGTTGCCTTAAGTTTGCACTCAGTTTAATTTGGTATTTTGGATCATTGGAACTAGGCTTGCTAGTTAGTGAAATATATCAATTGAGTGTGCAAATAGTGTAGTGATTAGTATTTCATTTTATCTCTAATCCACTAGCTTAACGCATATCCGGTTTTCCAATAACGGTTCGTTTTAGACTAAAATTTTCCTCGGCTGCTTCCGCATTCAAAACAAATTTTCAAAACCAATTTTCTCTCAAATTTGTAGCGCCGACTCAAGTTTTTAATTGGGATCTATTCAACCCCCCCTTCTAGATCCGTGCCATAGTCTAACACCATTCACCTTTGATTTGATTTATAACCAAAGTTGAATCTCCATAGACATCTAAATGCTTGATTCTGAGATCAATGGTGAAATGAATCTTGAGATATAACTCAAGCGGTCGAGAAAACCTATGACTTGCTTCTCAGTTTTGGGCGCAGGCATCTCTTGTATTGCTTTGACCTTGGCAGGATCAACTTCGATACCCTTCTCGCTGACAATAAAGCTCAACAACTTACCAGAACGAACACCAAAAGTACACTTATTGGGATTCAAGCGGAGTTTATACTTTCTCAAATGCTAGAAAAGCTTCAACAAATGCTCAACATGTTCCTCTTCACCAGTTGATTTAGCAATCATGTCATCGACATAAACTTCAATCTCTTTATGCATCATATCATGAAAAAGAGTAGTCATTGCCCTTTGGTAAGTTGCACCAGCATTCTTTAAACCGAAAGGCATCACTGTATAATAGAATGTTCCCCAAGGTGTAATGTACGTGGTCTTTTCCATATCTTTGGGTGCCATCTTGATCTGATTATATCCGGAAAATCCATCCATAAACGAAAAGACTTTGAATTTAGCAGTGTTATCTACCAACATATCAAATGTGTGGCAGAGGGAAATCATCTTTCGGACTGGCTTTATTCAAATCTCTATAGTCAACACACATGCAGACTTTTCCTTCTTTCTTCGGCACAGGCACAATATTAGCCACCCATTGCGGATACTCAGCGGTCACAAGGAAACCGACATCAATCTGCTTCTGCACTTCTTCTTTGATCTTCACTGCCATATCAGGATGCGTTCTCCTCAGCTTCTGCTTGACTGGCGGGCATTCTGGCTTCAACGGTAATCTATGCTCCACGATCTCAGAATCCAAACCAGGCATGTCTTGATAGGACCAAGCAAACACATCTGAATACTCTCGAATAAGATCAATCAACCCTTTCTTAACATCTGGACACAATTGAGACCCAATCTTGACTTCCTTCACATCATCCTCGGAATCCAAGTTGACTAACTCAATCTGCTCTTCGAACGACTAAATGGTCTTTTCATCATGCTCAAGAAGATGAGATAATTCATCACTCACTTCTTCATCACTTTCCTCCTCGGCCTCAAACACAGGGAATTCAAAATTTGGAGAAGGAGAAGGATCATTGTATTCAATGGGGTTAGAAACCAACCTGCATAATGATTTGATATTTTGATTTTATAGAAGTGAATTTGTGACCAAATATTATGCAGATGGACAATTTATATTATTTATTTATGTTTTTTGTGATTACCATTTTCAGAATAAAGCAAAAAGTAAAAACAAAACATCATAGATGTGGATGAATAGAATTAATTTTGTTAATGATCAATTTCAAAATGCCCAACAATGTTCACTCCTCCCTTAGGCATAGTGTAGCGGGGTATTCGTTACCTTTAGATTTATTGACTAAATCAAAAGTAAATCATACAATTCGAGTCGCCACCACACTTCTATTTATCCAAAGGAAATGTTAGAAAGTGAACAAAAACCGAGAAGTTTTATCAAATCAAAAACTAATAAAAATGTCAGAGATCTGGGTAAGGGGGTTGGTTATGCAATGGGAAGGTTTTAAGCACCCAAAACATCCTTAGTACTCTAAGGGAGCCCTTTTCACAATTGTTGTAAGGTAGGTGTAACACCTCAAAATTTGCCCTCCTCTCTTGGGACAAGCTTAACATATTGCATTTTATTTTTGTAGGACATTAGGCATTATATCTTTGCATATCATGTGAAATAGGCAAGTCATTCTCCTAGGTCTTTCTCAGAAGATAGAGAGGTTAAAAGATTCAAGCTTGAGGGTCTCATGGATTGATCACCAACCATCTGATGGTTTTATTGTTTCCTCAAGGAGGTTGAGTGTTATCTTGTTTACAAGAGTATATCACCATCATCATGGTTTTATCATCACCAAGAGGTTCATTGTGCCTGATCATGTTCCTTGGGATTAGGGTTTTGACCTCTGGTCAACCCTAATCAGTTGCATTCTACCAGTCAGGGTTTTTCAAGGAGATGAGGTCTTTAATGAGATGGAGATCATCATATGATTTTATTGAGCTTGTATAAGCTAGGGTTTCATTTTGGTGCCATTTCATCAAGTGGTTGAGGCTCAGAATCATCAGTGTATGTTCAAGTCATCTGTCAACCATAAAAGTCAACTGCAAAGTCAACTGTGGATTTGGAGGTGGGAAGTGGTTAGAGATGCTTCATTCATGTTTAAACAAGTCTCATTTGACATTTCAAACATCAACATTGAAGAATTTGAAGTCAAATCAAGACTTTCCAAAAATAGCAGGTGACCTGTAATTTGAACTTTCCAAAAATGGAAAGGTTTTGGACCAACTTCAACTCAAGATTACATCATCAAGAAAGCTTCAAATGAAATTTTGTCCAACATGGAAGTTGAATATCTTTCTCTCCCATTTCCAAAAAGTCCAAGATCATGAATTTCTCATGTGTGGTTGAGGAGTTATGGTCCAATCATGGCAAAGTGTGTTCAAAAGTTCAAATGGACATAACTTTTTAACCAAAGCTCCAAAATGAGTGGTTCTTTTTGCATTTTGATCCTTATAACATGTACCTTCCAAGCATATCATTACATGGCCTGAAATCTCATTGCATGATCATTGGCTTATTCATGAAGTTTTTGGAAGAAAATTGCATAACATCATATTGAATGGACATATGCATACCAAACCAATTCACAACCTTGCATGGGCATTAACTAAGTGATTTTGGGCCAGGAAATAGTACTGTTCACGTGGCTAGCTTGCATGGGGGGTGAAAATTCTAATTTTGCACATACACCACAAAATGGATTAATCACATTGGCATTAAGCTTAAACATGATCTAAACATGATTAGTAGGACGTATATATGGTTAAGCATAACTGTTTTTCATCATGAACACATTTTCAGATCTAGAATCACAAAATTCTCAAAAAATTTCTCTCAAACTTTTTTCCAAATTCTTCAAACAAGAAAACTTCCTATTGATCAATTCATCATCCTGAAGTATTGTTGAGAAGGTTTGGACGTGGAATCAAGAGAAATTGTGGCATATTGAGCTGAATTCAAAGCTTGAAGGTTCCATGGTGATCTCAAAATCTGTTGGATTCGTGCATACTTAAGCTTCACATTCATCATCAAACACTTCAATAAGCATATTGGAAGAGATTTGAGGCTTGTTTGAGCTTGTAGCACGCGATTTCCAGTTTTGTTCATCAAGAGGTTAGTTTTTTGATCTCAATAATTCTCAAAATTTTTGTTATATTCATGTAGATCGTGGTTTGGTGATGATGCTGATGCAAATTTTGAATGATTTGGTGCAATATTCACTGAGTTAGGCTTAGTTGAAGTTTTGTAGATCTACTTTTATTTTCTTCGATTCTCTTAATATGTGATGAATTAGAGCAAATTGATGTTGGATATGGAACGTGTGCATGATAACCTTTTGAATGGTGTTAATCTTGTTGAATTCTGGAACATTTTGGATTTTCTGGAAATTTCGTATGAAGATCTTCATGATCTTCATCTTCCTTGTATGAACATTCTGCATTTCCAGAATTGGCCACGATTTGGCTACGGTTTTGCTACGAGCTTTGTGGATTAGCTACGAAAGTTGAAAGCGCGCCAGGCTAGGGTTTGAATGTCAAAACGCTGTCGTTTTGTTTGTGGAGCGCTGGGAATTCAAAAGTGGTAACGGATCGAATCCGGCTGAAGACTCCTTTTCAAAACGCCTTGCAATTATTCTTTTTCCCTCCACATTTCATGTTTGGCTCCATTTTAATTTTCAAATTTTTCCTAAACTTCCAAAAATCATATAAAATTGAAAATTAATCAAATCGATCTCTAATTTTTTGCATCATGATCCTCATTCTGTCTACTTTTTTATGATCATTAAATTGCAAATTGTGCTTGGCTTAAAAAATGATTTGTCCTAGGGTGATTGCACATGTATACATGTTTGACTTTGCTTTGTTCCATTCATCATAAAATGCTCAAAAATGATCCAATGCTTCTGAAATTTTGTGTGTGATTTCTAGACATGTTGAGTGATGTTTTGGCTTTGGGTTTGAGATTTTTACCATAATCCAATTCTGTTTTATGATTATGCTAACTTGGTGCGACAATTTGTGTCACACATGTGATTGTCTTGATTATGCTATGTGATTGCCATGCCTAATGATGTCCAATGCCTCTAATTTTTTGTATGATGATCATGTTATATGTCCTGTTTACTCATGAATTTTGCCAAGATTTTTTGAGTCATTTTTGATTTAATGTACATTTGTTTCTTCTGATGTCTCAATGTGATGACTGTTTGCATGCCTTGCCATGTTTTGCTCATGAAATGAATATGATTAATGATTTTGATGTGGGACCTTTTGAGACTTGTTCTTGATTGGATAAGGATGATTCATGTTAAATTTGAGGTTCTGTTTTGACTTTTTTCTCCATCTTTGACCCTAGGCTTTGACCTAGTGGTTTGTGGCTTACATGTGGGCTTTGATTTCAGGTTTAAACATCCAAGTCCATAGTTGATGATGCCTCCTCATTTGAGCATTGATGTTTGCTCTTGATTACTAACACTTGTGTGTTTTGTAGGTTGATGCTAACTCATTTGAGTTTGCCTTGTGGCTTGCACATTGTGAACATTATCTGTCTGTTTGTTATTGCCTGTTGATTGTTTGTCTGTACAGCTGAACTGATTGGTTTAGATTTTTCACAGGTACCTAAGTTGCTTTGAGTTCATTTTGAACTTGTTTTGCTGGCTTGTGGTTTGCTTACCACTGAGGTAGAATCTCTTGACTTCATGTAGTCTGGAAGACCTGTCCTGTTATGTGGGCAGGCACCTGTCTGAAGCCCTCCTTAAGAGGCAATGCTTGTGAATGTTTAATTTTGTGCCAAGCAGGTAAAGACCTCTTAGGAGGCAATTGGCAGATAAAAGGGATGTGCAATCCATCCCCTGCTATTCAGTTGTGTCATTCACTTTGCTCACACACCATGTGTTGATGCATTGTGAATAAGAACCCAAGATCCGGTTGTGTCAGTCATCTGTGGAGAAGAGTTCCTACATTCTGAACTCCCACACTTTCTATTTGAGTCAAGCTCTCCCAGGCCAGGGATAAGAGCTATGAGGTACAACCCTCATCTCCATCTCATCTACTTCACCCTAACTCTCAATGTTAGGGTTAAGAGCTAAAAACACCCCATTCCAGTTGGCTTGTTTTTACAGCCTAGCCTTGTATGAGCCCAATTGCTTGCATATAGTGTGTGTGATTGCCTTATTATGCTTGTTTGCTGTTTATCTGCTGTTTCAACTTGCTGCCTGTGCGAGTTAGGATCTGTTTAGATACCTCAACCTAGGACCATTGTGGATTGCATGACAACTATTAGGCTCGAGTCAGTCTCCCTTTTAGTTTGTTATTTCCCGGTCTCTGGTTAGGAGAAAGTTTCTCCCCTGTTAAGGGGAACTACGTTGCCCTGATCCTCATACCAGATGAGGTACGTAGGCAGGAGATCGTGTGAGATCTCTCCGGGCACCCTTTTCCTTCTTGTGTGTGTTAGGAGATGGATGTAAGACCAGCGATTGGCATTCCGTATCCTATTGGTGTTTGTTTGTGTGGAGTCAGACGTAAGACCAGTCATTGGCAGTCTGTTTCTATTTATGTCTTTCTTTTGACGTCTCAGCGTCTGTGTGTGTGTTTTGTTTCGGCGTGCGTGAGCCAAACTACAGTAGCTCTGATTCTCATTCCAGATGAGATACGTAGGCATAGGATACAATATCCTAGCGAGCCCGTTCCCCTCTTCTTCCATCTGTGTCTTATTCCAGTGTGTGTGTGTGTGCATTCTTTTGAGCAGTGTTGAGCAGCCTTATTCTATTTCTTTTGAGCGTGGATCCCGTCGAGTACGACGGACGTGAGGGGTGCTAATATCTTCCCCTTGCGTAACCGACTCCCGTACCTTGTAATCTCCGGTCGTAAGACCATTTCCTTTCCAGGTTTACTTCGAGTGTTTCCTTTCCCTCTTTTGGGATAAATAACGCACGGTGGCGGCTCTGTTTGTTTGTTTTTCCCGCCGGTTGTTTTTCGCGGATGCGACAGTTGGCGACTCTGCTGGGGATATAGAAGTTGACCTCTTGCTGGTCCATCTTCCCTAAGCGAGTCACTCCTAGCGTTCTCTAGGATAGTTTAGGTTGCTTGTGTTGCTCTATTTATTGCATTTATGATTATTATGTTGTGTATATATTTGCATAAATGTTTGCATGCATCATACTATCATTATGCTGACTCTGTACAGGTTGGTTCCTCTGAGTTTGGGGTGGGTGTTCTGAGTGGGGCTAAAACCCAGGCCCGAGTATACACCTAGGATTAGTATGGTCTCATGTTGCCTCTCATGTTAGGTCAACATGTTTTGGGCGACATGACATACCACAAGCCGGACGAGGTTCTTTTGAGGAAGCTTTTCCTTTGTGGAGTATCCACTTTGGTTGAGTCACTTCATCTGAGCTGGTGACTTCGGTGACCGTTCTTTCCCGGATCTTTGGTTTAGACGATCTTAAGAGAGCTGCAGCAGCACACCCGAAAGGGCAAACCCGTTGAGTATCTTTGCCCGATTGTCGAGACCATTATCCGCCTTAGGATGACCTGATTAGAATTCATCTGTGAGGGGAGGGTTGATTCTTACAGATGCATGGTCTGATGGTGACTTTGATGGTGACTAATGGTTCAGTTATTGATCAGAGTTCTATTTATAAGTCGGATTTATGGATTTACTTCCGAGACGCCGGAGTTCTGTCCGTGGTATTTATCAGTGGGGATCCGTTTATTTCAGGATTCCCTGGGTTGATACAGATGATTTTGAGGCTATCAGTTCAGTGTCTTCTCTGTGGTGACAGTGGTGATGGTGATATATCCTCAGGTTCCGTTTATTTCGAAACCCTAAGTCGGATTTGTGGTTACATATTCCCTCAAATGGTTGTGATCAATTCAGAGGACGTAACTCAGTGCAGTAGATGTTCAGATGACTTGGAGGATGGCACAGTGCATTTCATTCATACATCAGCATCATTCACATTTTGCATTTATGTGCATTTAACTCATGTTTATCCATATGCAGGGGACATTTTTGATTGAGATCCTGGTTGAGAGACTTCTTTGTTCCAGACATGAGGACCGGTTTGAAGGACGATGTTGTCTACAGTTTCTACGACCCAGAGATTGGTGTGCTGAGAGATATGATAACATTGATTACACCTGACCATGTGGGGATGTTCCGTGAGGCTTACGGTGGTATTCTGAAGTTGGTTTTCAGGCTCACAGACAGTGATAGGAGCACCATCCATAATCTTCTCCAGTTTTATGACCCGGGCTTGAGATGCTTTGTCTTCCCGGATTACTTGTTGGGACCTTTGATGGAGGACTATGTCGGTATCCTGGGTATTCAGATCAGAAACCAGATTCCTTTCTATGCCACTAAGGGGGAGCCTGATGTTGCTGAGATCTCTCGTGCTCTTTATTTGAGCCCAGAGATGATTAAGGGGGGTTTGAAGGAGAAGGGAAAGTTACCTGGTTTTCATCTGAGTTTCTTGGAGGCTAAAGCCAAGGAGCATGCTGTTGTGGGTAATTGGAGGGCCGTCTGTGCTTTGATTGCTGTGAGCATCTATGGGATCATCATGTTCCCTAACCAGAAGAACTTTGTGGATGTTAATGCCCTCAGGTTGTTTATGCAGAGGAACCCTATTCCTACCCTGGTTGGGGATGTCTACTACTCGGTCCATAATCGGAACGAGAAGCGGCGTGGGGGATTGATCTGGTGTTGTGCTCAGCTGTTGTACAAGTGGTTCATGGGGTATTTGCCTTCCAGGGGTGCATTTGCTTCTCTTGACCCTACTGTCAAGTGGTCAGTCAGGTTGATGGGTTTGCGAGCCAATGACATAGCTTGGACTCACAATGGTATGGCTGGACGGAATTTCATTTACAGTTGTGGGAGTCTTCCCAATGTGCCTCTTATAGGAGTTCAAGGTTGCATTAATTACAACCCGGTGCTTCTTAGGAGACAAATGGGGTTTGCTGTGGAGGGTCCTCCTCTTGGACGAGAGATTCAGGAGTCTTTCTACTTCCCAACTGAGGGTAATCAGACAAGGTTGAGGCAAGTGTCTGAGGAGTGGCGTGACATTCAGAGAAAGGGCAAGGTTCCTTTTGGCAAGGTTAACAACAAGTCTTTTCCTCCGTTTGATGATTGGCTTAGGAAGAGGATTGAGCTCACACATCTACCATTTCCTGGAGGTGATCCTTGGTGTCCATTGATTGAGGGGCCGCGTTCTTCTGTCAGCATGGAAAAGTTCCTTGAGATGAAGAAAGCCAGAGATCAGCTGCAAGCCGAGAAGACTGAGTTGGAGATGAGTATTGCTAGAATTCAGATGGCTAATCAGGAAATCAAAGGGAAAATAGAAGATCAGGATAAGAGACATGCCATGGAAGTGAAGCGCTTTGAGATAGACACTGCCTATTACCGCAAGATCAGCCAAGCATTGGAGTCGTCTACAAAGGAGCACGACATCACCAAGGAGAGGTTGGCTAGAGCTTCGAAGGTCATCGAAGATGAGAAGAGGAGACAAATCCTTGTGAGGGATCAGAGAGATGCCAGAACCAAAGTCTTTGCCACAGAATGGGAAGCTGAGAAAGCGAAGATTATTGCTGAGAGAGATCACTATCTTGCTGAGAGGGATCATTACTTCAGACAGATGAAGATTCACCAGAAGGAGATAGGAAGATTGCAACAGGAGAACACTGAGCTTAGGTTCGCGGTGAAGTTTACCGGGATGGTTGATGACGCAGAGCCCTCTGTGGGACCTTCTTCGGTGTAGACCTTTCTTATTTGTGTTGGATTACCGTCAGGCCTGTTGACGGAATTCACTTGCTTGTATTTTCTTTCTGATTCTGGAGAATTGTATTTGATTTGTATCAGACTTGATGTATGATTCTCGCACTTATTGTGCACTTTTGGTATACAGTGGTTATTTTCATTCAGTGATCGATCTTCAAGCTTTATTTGCTTTGTCATGCTTCACTCACCACACACACATGGTTGGGTGATATCTTTGCTAAATCATAACTTTCTGCTCTGTATGGCAAAACCAGATGATGAATGTCAGAATGTTGCTGCCGGATTATTATCTGTCTCGATGAAGCCAGGATCGAAAGACAGAGTGTTCCTCATATGGATAGACATTGTATTCATGCATGAATCATAATAACTTGTCTTCTGTTTTGCAGGTGTCAGTTTCTAACGTGCTTGGTTGTTTCAGGAATCATTGCTCGTGCGCGTAGAATCATTCCCTTGCACACAACCCGTCCACACAGATACTTTACCAGACGCAACACACCCAGGCTGATGGATCTACCCAACGCAGATTTTCTCGAGCTGAAGAAGAAAATGAACGAACTGATCAATGTCATGCAAGGGTTTGCCGTGGGGCAAAAGGCACTTGCTGATAAAGTGGAGAAGCTCGAGCGGGCTTCGGCTGCCAACAATGGTATTAATTTGGAGGGTGTCTCCAACCATGGCCTTGGTGGTTCCAGGGATGGGGGAGATCTCAGAAAGAAAACAACTGTTGGTGTAGTGACTAATAATGCTGGGGGTTTTGGTGTTGCCACAGGCGGTGGACCAGGTCCGATGGGTAACAATCTGAAAGATAGTCTGTTTCCTCCTTTCTTCGGGGCCGAGGAAGATAGAGAAGAAGATCAGTTCTCCGTGCTTAATGAACAGTTCGGTCAATATGGTGTCCAACCACCAAACAAGGAGATTCAGGTGCTGGCGGAGAAAATCAGGGCTCTTGAAAGCTATGCTACTCCAGGGGTTGTCAATATGTCTAATATGGGGCTGGTTGAGGGGATTGTGATCCCACAAAAGTTTAAAGCGCCCGCGTTTGACAAATACAATGGGAGTTCTTGCCCGGAAACCCATCTCCAGGCCTTCGTCCGTAAGATTTCTGCTTATACAATGGACCAGAAGCTATGGATGTACTTCTTCCAGGACAGTCTGTCTAGAGGGTCCTTGGAATGGTACACTAAGTTGACGTCGTCTGATATCAAGAGCTGGCAGGATCTTGGTGATGCATTCTTTAAGAAATAATAATTTAATGCTGATATGGCTCCTACCCGTACCCAATTGCAGGGTATGTCTCAGAAGCCTAATGAGGGGTTTAAAGAATATGCACAGAGATGGAGGGAGTTGGCTGCCCGAGTCCAACCTCCGTTGGTGGATAGAGAAATGTCAGATCTGTTTATGGGTACCCTGCAGGGGACCTTTGCTGAAAGAATGGTTGGATGCCCGGTTACCAACTTTGCCGATATTGTGGTGGCCGGAGAAAGAATTGAAAGTTGGTTGAAGCTGGGGAAGATACAGGGTAGTGCTTCGTCATCTGGATCGAAGAAGCCCTTTGGAAATGGTCAGCGGAAGAAGGAGGGTGACACCAGCGCTGTATATGCTCAGAGGGGACAGCGCAGGGATCGTTACTACCAGCACACTGCTGCGGTAACAATTCCTGCTGATAGTGTACAACAGCAACAACAACAACAACATCCATTTCAACAGAGACCGCAGAGGGCCGGGTATCAAGTAAGAGGACGAATAACTGATCATCAATTTGATAGGCCACCTGTAACCTATTCATTCCTGCTGAAAAAGTTGAAGGACTTGGGGTTGGTTCAGCTGAGAACTTTGGCTCCGGTGAGACTCGACCAAAGGCCTCCCAGCTATGATGAGAACGCCAAGTGCGAATTCCACTCAGGTGCCCCTGGACACAACGTAGAAAATTGCAAAGCTTTTAAGCATGTGGTCCAGGACTTGGTGGATTCTAAAGCTATCAATTTTGCTCCATCTCCAAATGTGAATGCTAATCCCATGCCAGCGCATGGTCAAATGGGGGTGAATGCAATTTCTGAAGAGGGCAGAATCGGGCTGTTGAATTTGGACCAGTTGAAGACTCCGTTGGCTGAGGTCAAAAGACAATTGTTGAAGAGTGGGGTCTTCCCGGGTTGTGATGACTGTTGTGCTGCGTGCACTGTTGTTCCTGATGGGTGTGTATCGTTGAGGGAGGCTGTCCAGAGACTGATGGATGGGGGAAGCCTCCGATTTGAGAAGGTTGATTTGGTGAAGGAAGATGTCTCCATCATAACCATTTACTTCGACCCGGTTGATTTGTCAACGCTGGCAGACGCGGCTCCAGTTACTATCA
The DNA here is from genome assembly GCF_024323335.1 of Lathyrus oleraceus. Classification (NCBI taxonomy): domain Eukaryota; kingdom Viridiplantae; phylum Streptophyta; class Magnoliopsida; order Fabales; family Fabaceae; genus Lathyrus; species Lathyrus oleraceus. Next base: position 116,807,800 of record NC_066579.1, read on the forward strand.
CAGTACCTGGGCCAATTCCTTATGACAAAGATGATGCCGTGCCGTGGCATTATGGTGGAGAGGTCTATTGTAATGGGGAAAAGTTGGATGATCAAACTGCAGGTGAAACCACCGTTTCAAAGGTGGATAATGTCGGACCTAGTAGTTTCACTCGCAGTGGAAGGTTGTTTGCGCCAGATACTTTGAGGAATGAGGATGGAGAGGGAGAAAAGAAAGATAAGGCCGAGGCTTTAGCCAGGGCACGAGGGAAGCAAGTGGTAAATGAGGGTACTCCTGTGGTGACACCGGCGCCTGGTGGGTCGGAGAGAGAACTTGATGATGAAGCTGAAGAATTTTTGAGAATCATCAAGAAGTCAGAGTACAAGCTTGTTGACCATTTGCAGCAGACTCCATCCAAGATCTCAATCTTGTCCTTATTGCTGAGCTCCGAGGGGCATAGGGAGGCTTTGCTGAAAATACTGAAGAGAGCCTATGTTCCTCAGGAGATAACCATCAATCAGTTGGAGACGGTGGTGTCAAACGTCAATGCCAGCCATGGGCTGGGTTTCACTGATCTTGATCTGACTGTGGATGGGCGAAATCATAATCGGGCTTTACACATTGCTATGGAGTGTAAAGGAGCCGTGCTCTCGCACGTGTTGGTTGATACCGGCTCCTCTTTAAATGTGTTGCCAAAGAAAGCCCTGGCGAAGCTGGATTGTGAAGGGTTGATCTTGAGGCCCACTGACCTGGTGGTGAGAGCCTTTGACGGTTCTAAGCGGGTTGTGTTCGGGGAGGTGGAGCTCCCCGTGAAGATTGGGCCCGAGGTGTTCAAGTCGGTATTCTATGTCATGGATATTCAGCCGGCATACAGTTGCCTGTTGGGTCGCCCATGGATTCATGGTGCTGGGGCAGTGACTTCGACTTTGCACCAGAAATTGAAGTACATCTGGGACGGGCAGGTCGTCACGGTCTGTGGAGAGGAAGACATCTTCGTCAGCCACTTGTCATCGTTCAAATACGTGGAAATGGACGGTGAAATTGTTGAAACACCAAGTCAAGCATTCGAAACCGTCAAGCTGGAGAATGCTCTTTTTGCCAAAGAAGAGGAAAAACCGTCCATTTCTTCGTACAAGCAGGTTGCTGAGGTGGTGAAGAATAGAGAAGCTCCAGGTTGGGGGAAGATGATGGACATCGCCGCCAAGAAAGACAGATTTGGAGTGGGTTATCAGCCGGGTCGAGGCTCGTATGAACAAGACAAGGGACGTCATACGTCGTTCACATTCACCAGTGCTGGAATGCTGGATCCATATCATATCTGTATGGTGGGTGAAGAAGTTGATAGTGACTGTGAGATAGATCAATGGATAAAGTCGTGCGTACCAGGGATGGAAGTCCAGAACTGGAAGGCCGAAAGGATCATCACTGTCACTCTACTTGAAGAGTAATATTTGCTGTTTTCAATTTTATTTGCATGGAAGCCTTACGTTTTTCCCCAAACGTAATGGTTCATTGTAAGGGCCACCTCATGTTTCATTTTGCAAAATTTGCATCAGTAATAAATGAATGTTTTTCAATTAAAAGCGGTGTTCCCTGTTTTTCATTTATTTTTGCAGTTTAAAACAAAAATAAAGATGGCAATGTTTTTATTTTTCTTTGTCAATTTGTCTCGCTCCGGTTCTAAAGCAATGCATGAATCAACATTCATGCAGATGCGATCATTCTCCGAATCTCATTGATAACAATCCTGTTACACCCTCATATGACTTCGACAATCCGATCTATCATGCCGAAGACGAAGGCGAAGAAGATTGTGAACTGCCGGAGGAATTAGCCAGGTTGTTGAAACAAGAGGAGAAGGTGATTCAGCCGCACGAGGAGCAAGTTGAGGTTGTGAATCTGGGTACCGAGGAGAGCAGGAAAGAAGTGAAAATCGGGGCTGCATTGGAGGAAGGTGTCAAGAGTAGAATGGTAGCCTTGTTGAAAGAATATGTTGATATCTTCGCCTGGTCTTATCAAGATATGCCAGGGTTGGATACCGATATTGTTGTACACAAGTTACCATTGAAAGCAGATTGTCCTCCAGTGAAGCAGAAGTTGCGCAGAACTCGACCTGAGATAGCCATGAAGATTAAAGAGGAAGTGCAGAAGCAGTTGGATGCTGGGTTCTTCGCCGTTACTAATTATCTGCCTTGGGTCGCGAACATTGTGTCAGTCCCGAAGAAAGATGGGAAGGTGAGAATGTGTGTGGGCTACCGGGATTTGAACAGAGCTAGCCCGAAGGACGATTTCCCGTTACCTCACATCGATGTGTTGGTAGACAATACAGCTTAATTCTCGGTGTTTTCCTTCATGGATGGCTTTTCTGGCTATAATCAAATCAAAATGTCGCCAGATGATATGGAGAAAACAACGTTCATCACACCATGGGGCACTTTCTGTTATAAGGTGATGCCATTTGGTCTCAAGAACGCCGGTGCTACTTATCAGAGAGCCATGGTGACTTTGTTTCATGATATGATTCATCATGAAATTGAATGCTATGTTGATGACATGATAGCAAAGTCCCAGACAGAAGAGGGGCATTTGGTAGATCTGGCCAAGTTGTTCGATCGGTTGAGACAATTCAGACTGAGGTTGAATCCGAATTAGTGCACTTTTGGAGTACGGTCCGGTAAATTGCTGGGGTTCATTGTAAGTGAAAGAGGAATCGAGGTTGATCCTGCTAAAGTAAAAGCAATACAAGAAATGCCTGAACCGAGAACAGAGAAAGAGGTTCGTGGTTTCTTAGGTAGATTGAACTACATTTCACGGTTCATATCTCACCTAACAGCCACGTGTGATCCCATATTCAAGTTGTTGAGAAAAGATCAAACGGTCAGGTGGAATAAGGATTGCCAAGCGGCATTTGAAAAGATAAAAGAGTATTTGCAGGAGCCTCCGATTCTGATGCCTCCTGTGGAGGGACGACCGTTAATTCTGTACTTGACAGTCCTCGAGGGATCTATGGGGTGCGTACAGGGGCAGCATGACGAGTCTGGTCGAAAAGAGCATGCCATATACTACCTTAGCAAAAAGTTTACCGACTGTGAAACAAGATATTCACTGCTCGAGAAAACTTGTTGTGCTTTGGTCTGGGCTGCTCGCCGACTGAGACAGTATATGCTGGTTCATACCACTTTATTGATTTCCAAGATGGATCCAATCAAGTACATTTTTGAGAAGCCAGCATTGACCGGACGGGTTGCGAGGTGGCAAATGATTTTGACTGAATATGATATCCAGTATACCTCTCAGAAGGCGATAAAGGGGAGTGTATTGTCTGATTACCTCGCCCAGCAACCCATTGAGGATTATCAACCAATGAAGTTTGAGTTCCCTGATGAGGACATCATGTTTCTCAAATCAAAAGATTGTGAGGAACCGATCCCGGAGGAGGGGCCTGACCCTGAATCCGAATGGATTTTGATGTTTGATGGGGCCGTTAACGTGAATGGTAGCGGTGTTGGTGCTGTTTTGGTTACGCCGAAAGGGTCCCACATTCCTTTTGCTGCCCGGCTAACATTTGAGTGCACCAACAACGTGGCTGAATACGAAGCTTGTATCTTGGGGATTGAAGAGGCGATTGATTTGCGGATCAAGAACCTTGTTGTATATGGAGATTCAGCTTTGGTTGTGAACCAGGTTAACGGGAAATGGTATACGCATCAATCTCATTTAATTCCATACCGTGATTATACGAGGAGATTGTTGACGTTTTTTACCAAGGTGGTGTTACATCATGTGCCTAGAGAAGAGAATCCTTTAGCAGATGCTTTGGCTACTTTGGCCGCCTTGATTAAGGTGCAGTGGTGGAATCAGTTCCCCAGTGTTGAGGTGGGACGTCTGGATAGACCGGCTTATGTGTTTGCCGTTGACACAGCGCCTGAGGATGGGAAGCCGTGGTATTACGATATCAAGCGCTATTTGGAAACCCAAGAGTATCCTGAGGGAGCATCCAAGAAGGACCGAAAGACTCTGCGGAGGTTGGCCATGGTGTTCTACTTGAATAAGGATGGGGTTTTGTACAAGAGAAATTTCGATTGGGTTTTGCTCAGATGTGTTGATGATAAAGAAGCAAGCCAATTGATGAAAGAGGTTCACGAGGGGTCGTTCGGTACCCATGCTAGTGGGAATGCAATGGTGAAGAAGCTACTGAGGGCAGGTTATTATTGGATGACAATGGAGGCTCAATGTTTCAATTTCGTGCGGAAGTGTCATAAATGCCAGATTTATGCTGACAAGGTGCACGTGCCTCCAAATCTGTTGAGCTTGATGTCGTCACCGTAGCCGTTTGCTATGTGGGGCATTGATATGATTGGGAAGATTGAGCCTACGGCTTCGAATGGGCACCGGTTCATATTAGTGGCTATTGATTACTTCACCAAGTGGGTGGAAGCAGCCTCTTACGCAAATGTGACGAAACAGGTCGTTGCCAGATTCTTGAAGAGAGACATCATTTGCAGATATGGGGTTTCCGAGAGAATCATTACTGATAATGGTTCTAATTTGAACAACAAGATGATGGCAGAACTGTGCCGGGAATTCAAGATCGAGCATCACAATTCTTCTCCTTATCGTCCGAAGATGAATGGGGCGGTTGAGGCAGCCAATAAGAATATTAAGAAGATTGTGCAGAAGATGGTCGTGACTTATAAAGATTGGCATGAGATGTTGCCATTCGCACTGCATGGGTATCGAACTTCAGTGCGCACATCTACTGGGGCAACGCCTTTCTCACTCGTGTATGGGATGGAAGCTGTGCTACCGGTTGAGGTCCAGATTCCCTCGTTGAGAGTCCTGATGGACGTAAAATTGAAAGAGGCTGAATGGGTAAGAACTCAGTATGAAGAGTTAAGCCTGATTGAGGAAAAGAGGTTGGCGGCCATCTGTCATGGGCAGTTGTATCAGCAGGGGATGAAGCGTGCTTTTGATCGAAAGGTGCGACCGCGGGTATATCATGTGGGAGATCTAGTGCTGAAAAGGATCCTTCCTCCTCAAAACGATCGAAGGGGCAAATGGACACCCAACTATGAAGGTCCATTCGTGGTCAAGAAGGTTTTCTCTGGCGGAGCCTTATTGTTAACAACCATGGATGGCGAGGATTTTCCATCCCCTGTAAATGCGGACGCAGTTAAAAAATACTTTGTATAAAGAGACCCGCTGGACGAAAAAAATAAAATAGTCCAGGCAAAAATGGGCGTCCCGGCGAACCGAAAAAAAAAAGAAAAAGAATGAAAAAGGTTCGGGCAAAAATTAGGGATAAAAAAAGAGAAAAATGTACACCTGGCAAGTCGAAAACCTGAAAAGGCGGCTTGGGAAAAAAAGGGTATCCCGGTGGACTGAAAACCCGAAAGGGCGGTCCAGGCAAAAGAGGGATTGAAACGAACAACTGCGTCTAGCATGATCTTTTGTACCTTGGATATGACATGGATAATCCCCGGTAGGGAGCAGTCAGAAACGTCTTGTTCAGAAGGCAGAAAGTGCGGAGAATCTTGAGGATATATGGGGTGTAACCGAGTTGGAACTCGATGAGATCACGGTTTCACATTGCCATTAGGATAGATTTTCCTTTTGTGCGCAATTATCTCTTTTCAGGAATTGCTTCCTTTGTATTGCTCAGTTATGAGCCACACCTTTCAATCAATAAAATGCATATTCCGTCAAATAATTTTGTTTTTGTTTTCATTACCGCTTTGATTGCAAAAACATCCAGTTGTTTGTGATAAAGAATCTTTGCATTTTAAGACATACAGGTCCCTTCCAATGCATGTTTATAAGATTGAAAACTTGAAATCTTACTCGGAAGGTTGAGTGACCCAAGTGTTGAAATCTTGGCACGACTGGGGCACATTTTTGTCTAACGATCTCTTTTGCAGGTATTGTTAGATGTTTTCACTCACTTGCAGGTTGTGATGTGAAGTTTTGACAAAAGATCCCCGTGGAGTCCAATCGGGGACAAGAGATTGAAGAATGGTGGAAAGACGGCGAAAGACGTACGACGATCCTGGAGATTAACCAAGAAGACTCTTCAAAGTCTGAGGATTGGAAAGTTTGTATGAATCCAGGGAGTTCGATCTCCGTGGAGTACGGAGAAGTCGGGAATACAAGGTGATGAATCAGAAAAGTCCAGACGAGTCTGGGAGCTCTCAAAAGTGGAAAACGGATACTGGGTTTAGATGTGGAATACCAGGGTTCGACGAGTCGACAGGTGTTCTGTGCCAGACTTTCCTTGTTCCTCAAGCAGAGTTGGGATTGTTACCTCCTCAGCAGATTCAAGGTCTGTGTCTTCCCAAGCTGGGTCGGGATGGTTATCTCCCCAGCAGGTTTTAGATCGGTGTTTCCTCAGCAGCCAGGCCTGAAGGTTGCTATTTCCCCAGCAGAGGTGTCCGTTGCTAGTTTTTCCCCCAGCAAGTCGAAGATTATTGTTTTCCCCGCAGAGTGCGTTGGTGGTTTCGTCCCCAACGGAGTCCCCAGGCGGGTTGAGTTCAGTGGAGGTCATCCCTGGTAAGGGTGGTCCTTTCCCCAGCAGCAGCGTTATTCCCCAGCCGGGTGGAGATTGGAGTATTGTCGAGTTCCTCAGCAGAGTGCCTCGAGCTCCCCAGAAGGGTCCTTTGAGGGGGATACTTTTATGCATTCATCATATAGATAAGCATAGCATATGGCATAGCTAATTGCGTAGCATTCCCATGATTATGGAGCATTACGCTAAAAAAGGGTCATCATGCATAAGCATTGCAAGCATAAGCTAGTCTCAAACCGTGGTTATTGTTTGAGAGGTGGTTTCGCCAGAAGGTGAAGATGTTACTCCGAGGAGTTTGGCATCGTGATTTTGAATCGATAAGTATTCCCCAGTAGTGCGATATTGGAGGAAGGATTTCTGTCGGGCGAAGATGGAAATGATAATCAAAGAGGTTTTGGGGTTCAAAAAAGGAAAGGAAAAGTAAAGAGAGAAAAATCCCCAGCTGAGCGCGAATTGTTCGTTTGCTAGGGTTGAATAGAGGATCGCATGCTTATGGCTTGTTATCCCCAGCATGGGTCGTTGGCACGCGTGCCGCCTCATTTATCTATTCCTTATTTTTGCCGATGCTGACAGGCATGACAAGTTTTTCGGGTTTTCAGACCGTTGTGGCGTTCAGGCCAGTTTTCGGGTTTTCAGACCGTTGTGGCGTTCAGGCCAGTTTTTGGGTATTCAGATCGTTGCGGCATTCAGGCCAAGTTTCCGGTGTTCAGGCCGAGGTGTGTGGCATTCAGGCCAGTTTCCGATTTTCAGATCGAAGAAGTTTCCGACGTTCAGGTCGACGCACTTGTGGCATTCAGGCCAGTTTCCGATTTTCAGATCGAAGAAGTTTCCGACGTTCAGGTCGACGCACTTGTGGCATTCAGGCCAGTTTCCGATTTTCAGATCGAAGAAGTTTCCGACGTTCAGGTCGACGCACTTGTGGCATTCAGGCCAGTTTCCGATTTTTAGATCGAAGAAGTTTCCGACGTTCAGGTCGACACACTTGTGGCATTCAGGCCAGTTTCCGATTTTCAGATCGAAGAGGTTTCCGACGTTCAGGTCGACGCACTTGTGGCATTCAGGCCAGTTTCCGATTTTCAGATCGAAGAAGCTTCCGAGGTTCAGATCGATGCAACTTGTGGTATTCAGGCCAGTTTTCCGGTATCCAGACCGAAGTGGTATTCAGACCAAAGCGGTGTTCAGACCAGTTTTTTTGGGCATTTAGGCCGATCTCTCGGTATTCAGACCGATATCAATACTCTCATATTCCAATTCTCAGTATTCAGACTGATGAGCGGCGTTCAGGCCACGGTGGTTCCTGTGTTACCATTTATTTTGGTATCCAGGTCAACGTTTCTGTTTCGGTGTTCAGGCCGACTTTCTCCGTATCAGATGGATTCTTCTTTTGAGATCACTTCTTTGCCGATTCTGACAGGCATTGTTAATTATTTCCCATCAGAGCGCAAATTGTTCGTCTGTTCTTGGTATTCAATCACTCTTCACCCTAATCATCTGAAACCCGAGGCTATTCATATCGACAAGTTCATAGTGGATTGAATAGGGGCAGCTGTAACACCTCAAAATTTGCCCTCCTCTCTTGGGACTAGCTTAGCATATTGCATTTCATTTTTGTAGGACATTCGGCATTATATCTTTGCATATCATGTGAAATAGGCAAGTCATCCTCCTAGGTCTTTCTCAGAAGATAGAGAGGTTAAAAGATTCAAGCTTGAGGGTCTCATGGATTGATCACCAACCATCTGAGGGTTTTATTGTTTCCTCAAGGAGGTTGAGTGTTATCTTGTTTACAAGAGTATATCACCATCATCATGGTTTTATCATCACCAAGAGGTTCATTGTGCCTGATCATGTTCCTTGGGATTAGGGTTTTGACCTCTAGTCAACCCTAATCAGTTGCATTCTACCAGTCAGGGTTTTTCAAGGAGATGAGGTCTTTAATGAGATGGAGATCATCATATGATTTTATTGAGTTTGTATAAGCTAGGGTTTCATTTTGGTGCCATTTCATCAAGTGGTTGAGGCTCAGAATCATCAGTGTATGTTCAAGTCATCTGTCAACCATAAAAGTCAACTGCAAAGTCAACTGTGGATTTGGAGGTGGGAAGTGGTTAGAGATGCTTCATTCATGTTCAAACAAGTCTCATTTGACATTTCAAACATCAACATTGAAGAATTTGAAGTCAAATCAAGACTTTCCAAAAATAGCAGGTGACCTGTAATTTGAACTTTCCAAAAATGGAAAGGTTTTAGACCAACTTCAACTCAAGATTACACCATCAAGAAAGCTTAAAATGAAATTTTTTCCAACATGAAAGTTGAAGATCTTTCTCTCCCATTTCCAAAACGTCCAAGATCATGAATTTCTCATGTGTGGTTGAGGAGTTATGGTCCAATCATGGCAAAGTGTGTTCAAAAGTTCAAATGGACATAACTTTTTAACCAAAGCTCCAAAATGAGTGGTTCTTTTTGCATTTTGATCCTTATAACATGTACCTTCCAAGCATATCATTACATGGCCTGAAATCTCATTGCATGATCATTGGCTTATTCATGAAGTTTTTGGAAGAAAATTGCATAACATCATATTGAATGGACATATGCATACCAAACCAATTCACAACCTTGCATGGGCATTAACTAAGTGATTTTGGGCCAGGAAATAGTACTGTTCACGTGGCTAGCTTGCATGGGGGGTGAAAATTCTAATTTTACACATACACCACAAAATGGATTAATCACATTGGCATTAAGCTTAAACATGATTAATAGGACGTATATATGGTTAAGCATAACTGTTTTTCATCATGAACACATTTTCAGATCTAGAATCACAAAATTCTCAAAAAATTTCTCTCAAACTTTTTTCCAAATTCTTCAAACAAGAAAACTTCCTATTGATCAATTCATCATCCTGAAGTATTGTTGAGAAGGTTTGGACGTGGAATCAATAGAAATTGTGGCATATTGAGTTGAATTCAAAGCTTGAAGGTTCCATGGTGATCTCAAAATCTGTTGGATTCGTGCATACTTAAGCTTCACATTCATCATCAAACACTTCAATAAGCATATTGGAAGAGATTTGAGGCTTGTTTGAGCTTGTAGCACGCGATTTCCAGTTTTGTTCATCAAGAGGTCAGTTTTTTGATCTCAATAATTCTAAAAATTTTTGTTATATTCATGTAGATCGTGGTTTGGTGATGATGCTGATGCAAATTTTGAATGATTTGGTGCAATATTCACTGAGTTAGGCTTAGTTGAAGTTTTGTAGATCTACTTTTATTTTCTTCGATTCTCTTAATATGTGATGAATTAGAGCAAATTGATGTTGGATATGGAACGTGTGCATGATAACCTTTTGAATGGTGTTAATCTTGTTGAATTCTGGAACATTTTGGATTTTCTGGAAATTTCGTATGAAGATCTTCATGATCTTCATCTTCCTTGTATGAACATTCTGCATTTCCAGAATTGGCCACGGTTTGGCTACGGTTTTGCTACGAGCTTCGTGGATTAGCTACGAAAGTTGAAAGCACGCCAGACTAGGGTTTGAATGTCAAAACGCTGTCGTTTTGTTTGTGGAGCGCTGGGAATTCAAAAGTGGTAACGGATCGAATCCGGCTGAAGACTCCTTTTCAAAACGCCTTGCAATTATTCTTTTTCCCTCCACATTTCATGTTTGGCTCCATTTTAATTTTCAAATTTTTCCTAAACTTCCAAAAATCATATAAAATTGAAAATTAATCCAAATGATCTCCAATTTTTTGCATCATGATCCTCATTCTGTCTACTTTTTTATGATCATTAAATTGCAAATTGTGCTTGGCTTAAAAAATGATTTGTCCTAGGGTGATTGCACATGTATACATGTTTGACTTTGCTTTGTTCCATTCATCATAAAATGCTCAAAAATGATCCAATGCTTCTGAAATTTTGTGTGTGATTTCTAGACATGTTGAGTGATGTTTTGGCTTTGGTTTGAGATTTTTACCATAATCCAATTCTGTTTTATGATTATGCTAACTTGGTGCGACAATTTGTGTCACACATGTGATTGTCTTGATTATGCTATGTGATTGCCATGCCTAATGATGTCCAATGCCTCTAATTGTTTGTATGATGATCATGTTATATGTCCTGTTTACTCATGAATTTTGCCAAGATTTTTTGAGTCATTTTTGATTTAATGTACATTTGTTTCTTCTGATGTCTCAATGTGATGACTGTTTGCATGCCTTGCCATGTTTTGCTCATGAAATGAATATGATTAATGATTTTGATGTGGGACCTTTTGAGACTTGTTCTTGATTGGATAAGGATGATTCATGTTAAATTTGAGGTTCTGTTTTGACTTTTTTCTCCATCTTTGACCCTAGGCTTTGACCTAGTGGTTTGTGGCTTACATGTGGGCTTTGATTTCAGGTTTAAACATCCAAGTCCATAGTTGATGATGCCTCCTCATTTGAGCATTGATGTTTGCTCTTGATTACTAACACTTGTGTGTTTTGTAGGTTGATGCTAACTCATTTGAGTTTGCCTTGTGGCTTGCACATTGTGAACATTGTCTGTCTGTTTGTTATTGCCTGTTGATTGTTTGTCTGTACAGCTGAACTGATTGGTTTAGATTTTTCACAGGTACCTAAGTTGCTTTGAGTTCATTTTGAACTTGTTTTGCTGGCTTGTGGTTTGCTTACCACTGAGGTAGAATCTCTTGACTTCATGTAGTCTGGAAGACCTGTCCTGTTATGTGGGCAGGCACCTGTCGGAAGCCCTCCTTAAGAGGCAATGCTTGTGAATGTTTAATTTTGTGCCAAGCAGGTAAAGACCTCTTAGGAGGCAATTGACAGATAAAAGGGATGTGCAATCCATCCCCTGCTATTCAGTTGTGTCATTCACTTTGCTCACACACCATATGTTGATGCATTGTGAATAAGAACCCAAGATCCGGTTGTGTCAGTCATCTGTGGAGAAGAGTTCCTACATTCTGAACTCTCACACTTTCTATTTGAGTCAAGCTCTCCCAGGCCAGGGATAAGAGCTATGAGGTACAACCCTCATCTCCATCTCATCTACTTCACCCTAACTCTCAATGTTAGGGTTAAGAGCTAAAAACACCCCATTCCAGTTGGCTTGTTTTTACAGCCTAGCCTTGTATGAGCCCAATTGCTTGCATATAGTGTGTGTGATTGCCTTATTATGCTTGTTTGCTGTTTATCTGCTGTTTCAACTTGCTGCCTGTGCGAGTTAGGATCTGTTTAGATACCTCAACCTAGGACCATTGTGGATTGCATGACAACTATTAGGCTCGAGTCAGTCTCCCTTTTAGTTTGTTATTTCCCGGTCTCTGGTTAGGAGAAAGTTTCTCCCCTATTAAGGGGAACTACGTTGCACTGATCCTCATACCAGATGAGGTACGTAGGCAGGAGATCGTGCGAGATCTCTCCGGGCACCCTTTTCTTTCTTGTGTGTGTTAGGAGATGGATGTAAGACCAGCGATTGGCATTCCGTATCCTATTGGTGTTTGTTTGTGTGGAGTCAGACGTAAGACCAGTCATTGGCAGTCTGTTTCCATTTGTGTGTTTCTTTTGACGTCTCAGCGTCTGTGTGTGTGTTTTGTTTCGGCGTGCGTAAGCCGAACTACGGTAGCTCTGATTCTCATTCCAGATGAGATACGTAGGCATAGGATGCGATATCCTATCGAGCCCGTTCCCCTCTTCTTCCATTTGTGTCTTATTCCAGTGTGTGTGTGTGCATTCTTTTGAGCAGTGTTGAGCAGCCTTATTCTATTTCTTTTGAGCGTGGATCCCGTCGAGTACGACGGACGTGAGGGGTGCTAATACCTTCCCCTTGCGTAACCGACTCTCGTACCTTTTTAACTCCGGTCGTAAGACCATTTCCTTTCCAGGTTTACTTCGAGCGTTTCCTTTCCCTCTTTTGGGATAAATAACGCACGGTGGCGGCTCTGTTTGTTTGTTTTTCCCGCCGGTTGTTTTTCGCGGATGCGACAGTAGGTTGGTATTTGTGAAAATTATTTGTGCAAACATGATTGGGGGGATGAGAGAAGAATGTACAAATTATTTACATTTTTATGTTTAAATGGATACACCCATTGCCTACGTACCATCTTAAAAAAGATTAGGATCAAAACCCATAGTTCGGGGTAAAAAATATCAAAAATAAGTTGGTGAATTGATTGGTAAAAAATCCTTAAGGTCTTTTGTTATCAAAGGGAGAAAACTAACCTAAAACCACAAATCCACCATGTGAGGATAACTTCAACATGCTAGTGAGGGGTTAACCTTATAATAAGCATGGAAGTCTTATGGTCCATCACTAAGGATACAGGTGAGTATTATATCAACCTCAAGGATAACTCAAACCTAATAGCTAATGTTTATGAAAATCTTTGGCAAAAGTGGCCATTGAAACCACAAAAACAATTGAGTGAGTTGTATTTACCAATGAAAAGTATTTACAAAATATGGTCAAAGTTGACTTAAGGATTCAATTCAAAATAAGTGTTATGAAAAGAGTTTGAAAAATCAAAAGCATAATGCTTAGGTTTCTAATTTTGAAAACACATGTTAATGTTTGCACAAGTTTTGGCTTGGGTTAGAGTGAAGGGAAGACGAAGAATGGCTAAGTCCTAAACATGCAATGATGAAGAAGGAGAAAAAAAACCACAATGGAGTTCCCTTCTTGAGATCATAGTGATGATCCAAGTTGTTCCCTTTCCTTTGGAATAGCAAGCAATAAGCAAATAACTCAAGCAATCAAGCACATAACAAGCAAGCTCCTAGGAATCTTCCAATGGCTTTTGAACTCTCACTTTAGATGAGCATGACAATGGTTCTTCCATTTGGCAAGTTTAGGATCCCTAGCACAAGAACACACACATCAAAAAGTTCTACAATACAAACAAAGAATGGACAAGAGTGAGTTTAGAAATTAGGATCCTTTCAAGTCCTCTTCAAGATTAAGCATTCTAAAGGCATGAGGCCTAGTTGCTCTTTGACATTCTTCTTCTTTTATAGCATTCTAAAGGCATGAGGCCTAGTTGCTCTTTGACTCCATTTTTGCATAGGGAATGTCCTAAAGTCTAAGTCCTTTTGTCCATTTGCATTTGGTTCACACAATCAAAACAAAACAAGCACAATAGTATATACACAATTATGTGCTCAAGTGAGCAAAAGGCAAATTGCATTAACATAAACATGAGCTCAAGTGAGGAAAGGGAAAAAGCAAATGAAATAATGTACAAGAATATTAAATTGCATTAAAGTAAATTGCAAGAATTAAATGACTTGAATTAAAAGTTAATGGTCAATAGTTAGTGTTAGTGTTCCATAAGGCAATTTAGCGCTATGTTAAGCAATCGTAAGTGGACTAATATAGTAGTCACACCTATCTGAGGCCGGTCAATAAAAATATAGGCAACAAACACAAGTTAGAGACCTTGACTAGTAAGCCAAGCTCCTACAACTTGCCATGCCAAAAGAAAAGAAGAATGATCTTGTATTGATTTAGGTTTTTTGCTTGACCAAGAAGCAACATATCCTTAATGCAAAGCCATTCACTTGATCTTTGATCAAGATGAATTAGATTTGAATCAAGGAAGGTTAAACATCCCATATGTCAAGGCTAACCACCAATCTTTAACTCATTGATCAAAAAGAAAAAAAAAAAAGATGAATAAGAATGTACATGAATTGAATTCAAATGAAATAAGCAAAGTACCTTGACCAAAAATGAATGGAATCAACGTCAAACAATATTAAACAGAAGCAAGATGAAGTTTAGAAGTCAAGAAACAAATAAAATATTTTTGGTATTTTTGAAAATTAAAATAATACTTGAATTAACATAAACAATTAAAGGTCAAACTTTAAATCCATTTTAAACCAACTTGGAAAAGTCCAAATGGATCATCCTAAGTTCAACAAGGTCAAACAAAGTTTGACAAAAAATTTCAGCATTTTTAGAAACCAGAAACTATTTTTAAACAATTAAAAATGAATAAAAAATAACCTAATTGAACTAAAATCTCAAATAAATCTCAAATCAATTAATAAATTGATGAGAGTATTTTTCATAGATTCATCATCATTCAAAGAGGTTAAGAAAATATTTTTGTATTTTTTGAATATTGAAAACTATTTTTAATGAATTAAAAATAGCCAGAAAAGAGAAAATTCATAAGAAATATCAAATGAGAAAATAAAAAATATTAAAAATCATTTTCAGAAACTAGAATTAAAAAGAAAAATAATACAAAATTGGTCCCATATTTTTTGGAATTAAAATGAAAGAGTTATGATTTTATGAAATAAAAGGAAATAAACAAAATAAAAGTGAAAAAAAAAACAGAAATTAGGAAAATCATGGCGCGTTGGTTCAACCTCATTAAATGAGGTGGCACATCCAAGGATCCTCATGCGCGCGCTCACCATAGGCCTTAGTCAACTGAGAAACATAAGGCATTATTAAAAGTCATAAGAATGGAAGGCACGAATTAGATCTGGAAAACACAACCAACGGCTCAGATGAGATCTGGCAAAGTGGACGATGGTGTACACCACCGTCTTCTCCGACGAGTATGATAATTCCGGCCAGAGTTGCAGGTATGAAAAACTTAACCAAAACAAGCAATCCTCATATCATTGGAAAGCTGGGGTGATGTACATCACCCCTATGCCATTGGTTTTCACTCTAGATCCTCATAGGAAGAGAAATCAGAGATGGAAAATAATGGAGTTCAAACTGAACTTGATGGATTTACAAAATTAAGTGCACAATTCAATTGCCTCTTATGAGAGGACTTCAGACAAGCCAATAAACATAAGAAATGAGCAAGAATCAGTGAGTTTCGAATTGAAAAAGTTTGGATAGCAACCTTTGAAGTGCAGCTCTATGAAGCACGATCTCTTCTAACTCTTGATTGCAGTGTGTTCTTGAGATGGAGATAGAGCAAGGCTAAGGAACTAGAGTCCAATAATCAACCAAGGAAGTTGAAAATTGGATCTGAAAAATTGAAATGAAATTGCAAAATTCCTTTGGTAGGGTGTGGGGATTCACTTCTGCAGCATATAAGGCGCCTTAAGGTTGGATTGGAATGAAGCTGAGCATGCTTATTTATAGTGGAAGCTGATGCAAAGCATGGAAAATTCATGTGCATGTGTGATGAGGACCTCCATGTATGGGCCTGTACAGGCGCATGGAGGGCCCAAATCCAATTGATTTGGCATACTGAAATGTAATTGAGCTGGTTTGGACGTGCACATGTAATTGAATTGGAGTGTGCATGAAGTTTTAACAATGTTTCCAAAAATGCACATGAATCTTCTCCTCTTCGAAAATGCATCTTCCCAAAATGAAACATGGCCTTGTGGGTAATGGTTGGAAAGGTCTTGACATGAGGAACAATTGTTATGTTGAACAAAACTCCATTTGGAATTTGGAAACTAATGAAAGTTGGTCATAAAGTTCAAGGTGCAAAACATGTGCATGTGAAATTTGTCAAAATGGACCAACTTCAAGCCCTTCCGTTTCAGTGATGCAAGCCTCAAATAACAAAACCTTCAACATCAAAGTTGTAAAGATTTTCAAGAAAATCAAGCTGGACTTAAATTTTGCATCATTTGGAGTTTTGATGAGAAAGTTATGGGAACTTGAAGTTGGGCTTTTTCACTTTTCAATGCCTTTGGTCCAAAGTGACCAATAATGTTTTGCATTATAACATGTATTTATATTAGGATTATGAAAATTTGTTCAACATAACAAATTAATTATACATCTTAAACTTTCCAATTAATTTGATCCCACCTTAAAATCATGAAAAATGAGCTAGTTAGGTCCTTGGGAAATTGACCCAAAATTAGGGTTTCAGTCAAAATGACCTATAATGTTTTGAAATGGATGATTACCTTCCAAGCTTCAAATCAATTTTTAATTAACATGAAAGTTGTTAATATGGTTCTTAATAACATTTGTTCTCTTGGGGTCATCTCCATTTTACAAACACATCAAAAGTTAGGTCACAATGGATTTCAAAATAGTCAGATGAATTGACTGATCAACTTCTCAAGTCCAAACTTCAAATCTTGATGAATTGATGATGAAGGACACTCAAATAAGCTCAAATATTCATGAAATGATGAATGAAATAAATTCCCTTGATTTTATTTGATCATGGGTTGAGGTTGCTTCATGAGCAAGGCACAGTTGATGCACATTTGAATTAGGGTTTCCTTGGGAAACAATCCTCAAGCCCTTTGGTTTATCTTGATCAAATTGACAAATTGAGATACTTGGGAGGCATATATGATGATTGAGAGCCTTGTGAACCATTATCATGCTTTCTTTCAACTTCATATGGCCATTCTTTGAGCATAGGGGCCTCCTAGGAGCCTTGGATCACATGATTGCTCAAGCTACAAAACAAACAAAGTTAGTGACATATTTTTGTGCTTTTGGTTAGTAAACAAAATAAGAAAAGCAATAATATACAATTTAAGCATGCTTGGTGGTCTTAAACCAACTCACAAGTTCCCACCCAAGGGTTAAGGAGCCAAGATGCTATGATCCTTGAGGCAAGTGCAAAATGCAATGATATGATGCCATGAGGGATCTTAGGGTCAAAATTAGGGTCTTACAGATGCCCCTATTTAAGGTTATTCTAGCCGGAGATATGAAGGTTAAAATCTTCGTCTCGACGAGGTAGAATGGGCTTAAATAATAACAAAGAGACGAATTTTGGTCCCTAAGAGACCTCATGATGGAAATGTATGTATGCTAAAGTTAACACTCTGTGGGGATATGTGTCCACAAAGGAAAAAGAAATCAGGAGAAACTGAAAATCCATATGAGTAATACACTCATAAATGGGACAGAGACTCCGGGACTTTACTGGGGAAATAAAGGGGATAAAATGCGTGAGCAGGTCACGACTTGAAATATGCTGAGAGACACGAAGGGATTCCATGAAAATAAATCAATGGAAAGCTCGGACTGACACAAAGATGCATGTATTGGGGAATATGCCAATACAACAAAACTATCCACAAAGGATACTTCGGATAAAAATCCGGACTCAGGTGGGAAAAAATCCACTAAGGTACTCCGATGGGGAGAATCCACAAAGGACTCAGCTGAGGAAACAACAAACGAGGTATTACCGGTTATTGGGTAATAAGCTCAAGGAGACATGTGATCAAAACACCGGTATAAGGGCGAGAGAACAACACGCTCGGGGAGAATGAATATCTAAGACCGGTATAAGGGTGTGAGATATCAATCATCCAAAAATATCTGAGGAAGATCTAAAAAGGTATATCAACTCAGGAAAATCCGACTCCACAGGGGACAAAAGTCATACTAGGGAGCAGAAAGAAGGAACGCCAGGGATACCGGTTACTGGGCATATAATAGGTGACCAACCAAGTGTGAATTGGAGAATATTTCCAAAACACTCATCATCCAAAAGGAGGACTGAAAAAGCAAACTCGATTACAGGATGGACATTCGATTCCATAAGGAAATACGAATCTTACTCAACTAGGGAAGAAAAAGACTTCGACTGAAGAGCGCATGCGATATATTATCTATTACCGTCAGAACGTAGATAACATACTCGCATGGAAGATTATCCACAACCGGTTACTGGGTTAATAAAGGATAAATCGACCGAAAAGAAAGGACATCGGGATACCAATTACTGGGTATAAAATGATGACCAATCAAAGGGGGAGAAACGATCATTACCAACAAAAGGGTAAATGAAAGATGACCTGCTAGGGATAAATTGCTTTATCAGAGCAATTATCCGAGAGATATATCATCGGTTACTAGGAGATATACTCAAAAGGTGAAGGAATATCAATACAAAATATTGGATAAAGATAACCAACAAGGAGGGGATTACATCTACCAGTTACTGAGTAGAAAACCACAGAAGAGATTAACCGTCATCGGTTAGGATGAACAAAATCAAGGGTTAACTCTACAAGGGGATAAAATGGGGTTTACAACTACCAGTATGAGGGTAGAAAACCACAGAAATAGGACTTACAACTACCGGTTACTGGGTAGAAGGCCACAAAATTCCGCAGGGGAAAAGATGGACAATTACTGATTACTGAGCAATCATTCATCTAAACTACGGGGAAGTGCAGGGGAAATAACAAGAGGAGTCAATCTAGGAACAAACTAGAGAGACATAATGAAACAAGACTCAACCCAATGAGGATATAACTCAGGGGAGTAATTCCATCCCAATACATGTTTTGGGAGGAAATAGAAATAATGATCATCCACGAGAGTATAACTCAGTAGGGAGTAGGGAAGAAAGGATAAACGCTTTTTGCCTATGGGGCTAACTCTATATGGAGAGATCAAACACCAACATCTGCTTGGGGGAAATACATATCACCAAAAAGCAGGAGACAACAAACAAAGATATATGGCGAAGAATGCAGCATGAATATCTGAATGTTATAATTATGCATGTATATGCGTGGTTTTATGTATGATAAATGCTGACAAACAGACATATCTAACACAACCAGGTCCAAGAATCAAGGGATAAACATCTGGTACTACATCTCAAAAGAGAAAGCCAGGCCCACTGGAGAACATCCAATCTGGTGGGGGCAATAGATACCAGGAAACACCAATCTCTGCAGGGGAATGAAAGCCAATGTTGAGGATCGAGCGAAGTCACTGCCGGGGACAAAGACCACTTCCAGGGGAACACGCAGGATCACCGGGAATCAGAGACTTCTGTTGGGAATAAGCAAGGGATCACAATCACTAAAGCTGGGGGGATCATCCAACAGTACGCAGAGACAAGGATAAGATCAGTCAAAGAACAAATCTACCAGGGATCTTATCAGGAAGTGATGTAGAATTCTGTGGGGGAACAACCACCCAACAGAAGCACATCAAACAATATTCACTTCTAATCACGGAAAGAAATATCTCTGCTAAGGAGAAGGAGAACCAGTCACTCCGCTGGAAAGGAATCAACACATCTTCCTCAGAAGTTCCAATGCCAAACTGAAATCAGACAAAGTCTTGGCTGGGGAAGCTAAACACGGATAAGATCCGCCGTAGAAACAACTCTACTGGGTGAAATTATCAAGGAAAGATATGAAACTCTGCGGGGAATAACCACCAAACAAAAGTTCCAAAACCAACAAATTTCCTCGTACTGCTGGAGAACAAATCTCTGCTGAGGAGAAGAGGAACACCATTCTGCTGGGGATAGAAAAATAAACATTTCTATCACCCGCTCTGCTCAGGAGGAACACTATCCAAGAAGGAGGAATCAACAAACAGGCTCTGATCAGACAACTCCACTAGGGAAACACTGCTGATGACTGAACCGGGAACAACCTGTAGGCAATTAGCATGAGATATCCTGCTGGTGGCCGTACTGGGAAGTTTAATGGGATCAACCCCGCTGAGGATGATCAAAAGGAAAACCTGCTGGAGATTAATGTAGGCGAGTCCACAGGGGATAAGCTATAAACCAAATTGTTGAGAATTTCACTCATGCTGGGGATTTCCTGCTCACTCTGCGGGAGAATTCCAATCTGAATGAGGGAAGACCAACTTCCTTAAAGAGATAGCATATCAATTTATCAATCTATAAGGGATTTTAGGTCAATCCACACAAGGGATGACAACCATATAATTGATAACACAGATGCTAGATCCAGCCTCACTGGGGGCAAGAGGATTAAGACCAAACTCCAGACTCTCTGGGGATTTGGTGGTATGTTAGAGACATACTCCTCTAAACAAAACAGGACCAAAGCTCCAGACTCTCTGGGGAATTTGGTGATGCATAACCTTCTTCTACGCTCGCGGAGGAGACAACCTGAAAGATAATGAAGAAGATACAAGTATGATAGGAATATGAACAAATGTATTACCCTTTTGAAGATCATATTATCCTTGGGAGAGCACTGAAGATGTCCCAATTATCCTTTTTGTCATTTTGAATGTTCACTTTGTTTAAAAACAATTTATGGAAATTTTATTTATTTAAAACAATGATATTTATCAATTAAAACATGCAAACATTTGTTGAACAGAAACAAATATGAGTGCAAAGAATTAGATAAAGGCTCAAATTTATTTGATAGAATGGTAGTCTGCAAATGGAAAGACTCCATGGATCTTTACAAATTTGAAATTGGTGATATATATTGGAAAAAGGGCTACATTTAACATAATGACCATTTCTCCACCAACTCTGAATCCGATGTATTTTAAGCTTCAGTTGACGATGACTGAGCGAAATTATTTGACGGAAGACAAATCTTGGAAAACAAAGTCTTGTCAGGACGCAGTTACTTGCCAAATCCCTAATTTTTGCCTAGATTTCCCCAGGGTGAGGTACTCAATCTAGCGGGATATATTCATTCATTTTTTATGTCTCTAACTTTTGCCTGGATCGCCCTTTCGGGTTTTCAATCCACCGAGACGCTCATTTTTGTCTAAGCCGCCCTTTCGGGTTTTCAACTTAGCGAGCTATTCTGTTTTTATTTTAGGCAAAGTATTTCTTGACTGCATCTGAATTCACAGGACGAGTGAAATCCTCCCCATCCATAGTTGTAAGTATCAAAGTGCCGCCTGAAAAGGCTCTCTTAACAACATATGGACCTTCATAGTTTGGAGTCCACTTGCCCCTGGAATCGAGCGCGAAAGACAAGACTTTCTTGAGCACAAGGTCACCTTCTCGGAACACACGAGGCTTGACCTTCTTATGAAAGGCTTTCTTCATCCTTTGCTGATATAACTGACCATGGCACATGGCAGTTAATCTCTTCTCTTCAATTAAGTTCAACTGGTCATAACGACTCTGAACCCATTCAACCTCAGTCAACTTGGCTTCCATCAAGACTCTCATTGATGGGATCTCCACCTCTACTGGGAGCACAGCCTCCATGCCATATACAAGGGAGAAAGGGGTTGCCTCTGTTGAAGTGCGGACTGATGTACGATAACCATGCAAAGTAAACGGCAGCATCTCATGCCAATCTTTGTACGTAACAACCATCTTCTGGACAATCTTCTTAATATTCTTATTAGCAGCTTCAACAGCCCCATTCATCTTGGGTTTATAAGGAGAAGAATTATGATGTGCAATCTTGAACTCGCTACGCAGCTCTTTCATCATCTTGTTGTTCAAGTTAGATCCATTGTCAGTAATGATCTTGTCTGGCACACCATAACGACATATGAGTTGATTCTTGATAAACTTCATAACCACTTGCCTGGTCACGTTCGCATATGACGCTGCTTCAACCCATTTGGTGAAGTAATCAATTGCTACGAGAATAAACCTGTGACCGTTAGACGCCTTTGGCTCTATCATGCCAATCATGTCAATTCCCCACATGGAGAAAGGCCATGGTGATGAAATCATATTCAGAAGTGTCGGGGGAATATGAATCTTATCCGCGTAAATCTGACACTTGTGGCATTTCTTCACATATTTGCAGCAGTCAGACTCCATTGTCAGCCAATAGTAGCCTGCTCTCAACATCTTCTTAGCCATGGCATATCCATTGGAATGAGTACCAAATGAACCCTCATGGACTTCAGTCATTAACAGGTCTGCTTCGTGTCTATCCACGTATCTGAGCAGAACCATGTCAAAATTCCTCTTATAAAGCACATTGCCATTGAGGTAGAAACTGCCGGATAATCTCCTCAAAGTCTTCTTATCTTTAACAGATGTCTCAGGCGGGTAAATCTGATTCTGAAGAAAACATTTGATATCAAAGTACCATGGCTTATCATATTTTACTTCTTCAACTGCAAATATGTGAGTTGGTCTATCCAAGCGCATCACAGTGATATTGGGGACTTCATTCCAGAATTTCACCATAATCATCGAAGCAAACGTAGCAAGAGCATCTGCCATCCGATTCTCATCTCGAGGAATATGATGGAAGTCAACCTTAGTGAAGAAAGTTGAGATCCTCCTCGCATAATCTCTGTATGGGATGAGGCCAGGCTGATTCGTCTCCCATTCACCCTTAATCTGATTAACAACAAGGGCCGAATCACCATAAACATCAAAATGTTTGATCCTAAGATCAATACATTCCTCCAAACCCATAATACAGGCCTCATACTCTGCCATATTATTCGTGCATTTGAAAGTGAGTCTTGCTGTAAAAGGAAAATGTGTGCCCTGAGGAGTAATAATCACTGCCCCAATACCATTTCCATATTGATTTACAGCGCCATCAAACACCATGCTCCATCGGGAACCAGGCTCTGGCCCTTCATCGAGCGTAGGGTCATCGCAATCTTTCATTTTCAAATACAGAATCTTCTCATCAGGGAAGTCATACTGAATTGACTGATAATCCTCAATTGGTTGATGTGCCAAGTGGTAAGCCAAGATACTACCTTTAATAGCTTTCTGAGCTCGATACTCAATATCATACTCAGACAACAGCATCTGCCAACGGGAAATCCTCCCAGTTAAAGCAGGCCTCTCAAAGATATACTTGATTGGATCCATTTTGGATATCAACCAAGTCGTATGATTCAACATATATTGGCGTAAGCGCTTAGCAGCCCAAGCCAAAGCACATCATGTTCTCTCAAGCATTGAGTACCGAGACTCACAATTAGTGAACTTCTTACTCAGGTAGTATATAGCATATTCCTTCTTCCCTGATTCATCTTGCTGACCTAGTACACAACCCATAGAGTCTTCAAGAACAGTTAGATACATAATCAAGGGTCTCCCTTCCACAGGTGGAGACAAAATCGGAGGCTCGGACAGATACTCCTTAATACTATCAAAGGCCTTCTGGAAATCCTTGGTCCAATCATGACGCTGATCTTTCAGGAGGAGCTTGAATATAGGCGTAATGTGGCAGTCATGTGGGATATAAATCTGGAAATATAATTCAAGCGGCCAAGAAAACCTCGGACTTGCTCCTCAGTTTTGGGCGCAGGCATCTCTTGTATTGATTTGACCTTGGCAGGATCAACTTCAATACCTCTCTCACTGACAATAAAGCCCAATAACTTGCCGGAACGGACTCCAAATGTACACTTGTTAGGATTCAGACGAAGCTTATACTTCCTCAAACGCTGAAAAAGTTTCAACAAGTGCTCTACATGCTCAACTTTCGTTCTTGACTTTGCAATCATATCATCAACATATACCTCGATCTCCTTGTGCATCATATCATGAAACAAGGTAGTCATAGCGCGTTGATACGTGGCTCCGGCGTTCTTCAAAGGGCATCACTCGATAACAGAATGTTCCCCAAGGTGTGATGAATGTTGTCTTCTCCATATCCTCGGGTGCCATTTTGATCTGATTATATTCGGAAAATCCGTCCATAAACGAGAAGACATTGAATTTAGTTGTATTATCTACCAACATATCAATATGTGGTAGAGGAAAATCATCTTTCGGACTAGCTTTATTCAAGTCTCTATAGTCCACACACATTCGGACTTTTCCATCTTTCTTAGGCACGGGCACAATATTGGCCACCCATTGAGGATATGTAGAAGTCACCAGAAACCCTGCATCAATTTGCTTCTGAACTTCTTCTTTAATCTTCACTGCCATATCAGGATGAGTTCTTATGAGCTTTTGCTTCACACGCACACACTCAGGCTTCAAAGGCAGGAAATGTTGCACGATATCAGTATCCAGACCAGGCATGTCTTCATATGACCAGGCAAAGACGTCGACGTATTCTCGTAGCAACCCAATCAACCCCTTCTTAACAGATTCTTCAAGGAGTGCCCCAATCTTCACCTCACGAACACAATCTTCAGATCCGAAGTTGACTGTTTCCAAATTCTCAAGATATGGCTGAATGATCTTCTCTTCGTGCTCAAGTAGACGGGTGATCTCATCAGGAATCTCTTCAACATCATCTTCTTCGGTCTCAAATACAGGGAACTCAAAATTGGGAGATGGTGTTGGATCATTATGTTCAATGGGTTTGATCAACCTGCATAATGATTTTGGATATAAAAGATTTTAGAATTCAAACAAGGAAAATCATTATGCAGATGAAAAGATTGATTTTATTCTATTTTTAGGGTTTTATGTGATCACCAATTTCATGCAAAAAGCAAAAAGTGAAAATAATTTGGAAAAACAAACATTTAACATGAATTTATTGAATGAATATCATTGTATTTATGGGCCAACAATGTCATCACTTCTCGTTTTGGCATGGGAGAAGGGTTTTTAAACAAAAATGAACATTACGTTGACTTATGGACAACTGTTGGAACATCAACAGTGACCCAATTATTGCAGACCCCTCTAGGGATGACAAAGTTGCCAGAATCTTCTTCTGAATCTTCTTCCACAATAGCCGCAGCTTCCTTATCTTCAACCGTGTGGATGAAACCACCACTCTGAAACAGCCCATGCCTGTTGAAAGTGCCTGAAGAATACCCTATGCCAGCTCGGGATTTATTGTCTTCCAGCTTGATCATTTGTCCTAAACCAGTTGTTGCGCCATGCTCAATGGCCAACTTCGCATCATTGTAGGACGCAAATGAAGAAGTTCCTTTCTTAGAAGGCTCAGCAATAGAAAAAGCTTGGAACGGAGTCCCAACCTCATCCTCAACATCAATATAAGAAAAGGAAGACAGATGGCTGACCAAGAGATCCTTCTCTCCCCCTACTACCAACAACTTTTTGTTCTTAACGAACTTCAACTTTTGGTGTAGAGTGGATGTCACGGCGCCTGCCTCGTGAATCCATGGTATGCCCAACAGAAAGCTATATGATGGGGGGATATCCATGACTTGAAAAGTGATCTGGAAATCACTAGGTCCTATCTTGACTGGGATTTCAACCTCACCAATCACAGTCTTGTGGGATCCATCAAAAGCTTTGACGACCACTCCACTCTACCTCATGGAAGGCCCATGGTATGAAAGTCTGGCGAGAGTGGATTTTGGCAACACATTCAGTGATGATCCAGTGTCTACCAGCACATTAGACATGGCATCATCCTTGCAATTCATGGAGATGTGAAGTGCCAAATTATGGTCTCTTCCCTCCTCGGGGAGATCAACATCACAAAAACTCAGATTGTTACAAGCAGTAATGTTTGCAACAATGCTATCGAATTGTTCTATTGTGACGTCATGATCTACATACGCCACGTCCAACACCTTCTGCAGAGTTTCTCGGTGTGGTTCAGAATTCATTAACAAAGACAACACAGATATCTTTAAAGGCGTTTGTAGAAACTGATCTACAACGTTGTATTCATTCCTCTTGATGAGCCTCAGCATCTCATCGCATTCCTCTTTCATCATGCCATTCTGGCCAGCAGGCGTCGCTCCCCGGATTTCCCGAATCCAAGTACAAACGCGAAAAAGAGGTGGCGCGGAAAAAGAGTAGAGTCGCCAACTATGTACTTTTATCCCAAGAGGAGGGAAAGGTAGTACTGCATAACCAAGAGGGAACGAATAAAACAAAGTCTCGAACCAAAGAAAACCGAGTAAGGGGGCCGGTTACGTGAAGGGAAGGTTATCGCACCCCTTCACGTATGTGGTACTCCATAGGATCCACGTTTGCTATTTATGTCTAAAGTGTGTGTATAAAAAGTTCTATATGCGATGCGAAAGAGAGAAAATCAAAGTAGGGAAAAGAAAGAGTTATTGCTCACACAGGCCCTACCCTGCTGCATACGTATCTCAAGAAGGATTGAGAATCGAGCACCGTAGCTCGGCTAACCTATTTTTGTTTGTTTTGTGTTTTTTAGATGAACGACGTTACTACGCAATCTACCGGATGCTCGACCTTTGGAGACTTACTCACCTGTAGTAGAAGGAGTTAACGTGTTCTTAAGAAAAGAAAATCAAAGAGTTTGTTTTGTGTTTTAGGAATGCTCATGCAAAAAAGGAAGTCATAGATGAAGGAACCGTGCTACCTTAATTGACATGCAAACGAGAGACTATACGAAGCCTAGCAGTCCTATGGGGAGACGATCACACCACACAAAAACTTATAGCATAAAGTAAACACACCAACAAGGGGGGCTCAAACATACATGGGTAGGGCTTTAGTCAAGAGGGGTCATATCAACCTCGACAAACAAGCCATGGAAAGGTAATCAAATGGGCTCTTAACCACTGACATTGAACGTCAGGGTGAGCATATCAAAAGGGTAATGAGGATAAGACCTCATAGCTCTTAACCCTGGACAGGGTGAGCTCATGACAAAGCGTGGGGGTTCAGAAAGATGGAACCCTCTCCACTGACTGACCGGACAAAAGATCTTGGGCTTTTGTTCTGAAGCATCGACATGTAGTGCGAGCATAAAGAACGACACACTGAATAACGGGGGATTGACTACTAATCACTTTTATCCGTCAATTTCCTCTTCATGGAGGTCTTTAGCACTGGTGCCTCTTCTTGGACGTCTTTGGGCACAAAAGTAAACACACAAAAACATTGCCTCCTATCGAGGTCTTCTAGCTAAGAAAGCGGTAAAATGCTGGAAAGATGTAAAAGGATCAAGAGATATACCACACAGATAAAGATCCGAAGTAACAACAACTAAAGAAGCAAGAAACCCAGAGATCTCTTAAGCTAGCACCATCAAAGAAAGCAAGTCAGCAAAGCAATAAGAATAAATCTCCAAATGGTATCCCACAAATAAAGTGGAATACCAAGCAAGCTATCTCTTCAAGAGTCATGTGAGCCCTCACAAAAACTCAACAAACAAGTTAGGATAACAAGATGGGGTGCGATCAAGAGTTGCACCAAATCAGAATCAAAATGCAACCACATGAATCATGCCATTAAAGTTCACAAAAGTTCACAAAAACATCCAAGGATAGGAGGCCTAAACCTCTTGTCAAACAAATGCATCAAAAGGATATCAAAACTCAAAGTCAGGGGGCAAGGCTCCACACATCAAGACATGACGTACATACTAAAACATGTGCAAAAGGATTGGTTTCAACACTCAAAGGAAGTGGCACAAGTGCCTCATGCTAAGCAAGCATCAAAATAGGGACTAAAATGCAAGCATCAACTTCAAAAATCCAAATCAAACTGAAAATGCATCCTAAATTCATGGGAATTTAACACTAGGTTCCACTGAACATATATAAACATCATGCAAAAAATCAAGAGCATCCAGATTCATTTGATATGAAAACAAAAATCGAGAAATTGAGAATGCAAAAACACGTCCAAAAACGCAACATTTAAATTCATGTGTCAAACCTTAGCAAAATGACATAGAAAATAATAAAACCAGTTACCACATCTTAGTATCATGTATAAGGATGGTGTGTGCAAAAGCTTGGGTCAGAATGATTAAAATATGGGATTTCATGAAGGTTTGAATGCGAACGGTCACAAATGCACATAAATGAATCAGAAATTCATATTAAATTCCACGTGTCATGAAATAATTGGGCAATGGTACCAGAAAATCAAGGACTCAACAGGGATCGCTCACAAACAATTTCAGATTTTTTTGAGTATTTTTGCTATTTTTAAAGAATAAAATAAAACGGGATGAAATATGTACATGGCATGTGACACATGTGCAACAATATCAATTGGTCCACAAGTCACTTAAGTGACTAAATAAAATAAATCAAAAAACAAAAATCAGAAAAAATATGGGCCTTTGGATCAAAAGACCAATCAACAAGATCTAACGGTCACGGGATCGTCTTCTTCCTCAAGACATTCCGGCCGTGAACAGTAACGCCGACGGGATTCCGCCCACCGGCGACGGCGGCCTCCTCCGGGAGCGGCCCAGAAATTCACGAAAATGGGGCTACCCCCCCCCCCCCCCCTAAATCATATGCTAGGAACTCAAAAATCATATTAGTTTTTCATGAATCTTCACCAATTTTCCAGATCACAACCAACAAATTTGAACATCAAAACTTTAAATCAAGATTTCTCACTCAATATTGCATCATTTTAAAAAGTAAACATATCTACATCATCACCATAGCATGTAGTTTCATTTAGGCACAAAAAATGAGCAAAATAAGAGAGTCAAAATTTGAGTTACCGGAGATGGCGCCTTCCGAAACTTCAGTATGGTGACGAGATAAACTCCAGAACACCTCCCTTGAACGTCTATGAATGTTTGCTACCCTTGATTGTGCTTGAAACGGTCCAGATCCTGAGATTTAAGAAGCAACCTCCATTAAAGCTCTGTTTAGGAACTGCTTGGAATGACTCAAATTACGGGTGATTCGTGATCCTTAGAGTGTGTAGATCAAGAATATGCTATTGGTTTTCATTTTTCATGGATATATGGAGAGGTTTGATGAGAATCAAGTGTGAGATGATTTTTGGAAAGTCAGATTTTTGGTGTGTATGGAGGCTGCACGAATTAGGGTTTTGCTCAAATGAATTTTTAAAGTTTATACTCTGATTTTTGGCTTGGTGGGCTAAAAAATGAAGGAATTTCAAGTCCATGATTTTTTTGTTATTTTTGTGCATGTATGGCTTTTCCACACATGTGGGAATGCATGGGCTCAAATCCCAAGGTGGATTTGGCCCAAAAAACAATGCTGAGTAAATTCCCAATGATTGGCACATGAGGATATTCCATGATGTCATTATGAGTCCTTTTGACTTTTCATGCAAGAAAGCTTGAAAAATGACTT
Organism: Lathyrus oleraceus; assembly: GCF_024323335.1. Taxonomy (NCBI): domain Eukaryota; kingdom Viridiplantae; phylum Streptophyta; class Magnoliopsida; order Fabales; family Fabaceae; genus Lathyrus; species Lathyrus oleraceus. The sequence continues at coordinate 116,837,006 of NC_066579.1, forward strand.
GCACCATTAACGAATCATGCAAAATTATAGGTCATCATTCCATTTTGAAGTACTTCTCAAAACAAAACCATAGCAAAAAGAGCCACACCAATTGGACTTTTCAAACTCAAGTTATGCCCTTTTAAAGCCTTCATGCACACTTCATCATTCAAGAACCATAACTCTTCAACCATTCATCATATGGCCTTGAAATAGAACTTTTTGGAAAGGGGAGACAAAGATCTACAACTTTCATGTTTGAGAAAAATTCATTTGGAGCTTCCTTGGTGATGAAAAGTGTTAAATGATCTTGGTATATCAGCAAGCTCGCTAGGCGAGTGAGGTAGCGAAGGGGCTCGCTAGGCGAGCACTCAGCGAGGTTCCAGCGAACACTCCTAGACTTGGATAAAAGCATAGCTAGCAGTTACTTGCTAGGCGAGCATCTAGCGAGCAGGTAGCGAGCAATTCAAGTAGCAACATCATCAAGGCTCGCTGGAGCTAAGGAGGAAGCGTGGGCTTCGCCTAGCGAAGGATTGTTCGCCTAGCGAACATCTGCAACTCTTCTGGGAAGTTTTCTCCTGGGCGCAGGTGCCTCTGGTGGCTTATTTTGGAGCTCGCTAGGCGGACCATTCTGCTCGCCTAGCGAGCATGACAGCTTAGGAACATCTTTCCAAATTTGGTAACCTGTGCACTGAACCTTTGTTCCTTCAAGATTAATGTTTTGAATGATGAATAGACCCCATTTGAACATGTTGGAAGTATCTCAAGCCATTCCCTAGCCATTTGACCCTCAGTTGACCAACAATTGACTTTTGACTTCACGGTTGAATTTTGAACTGTACTGGGCCCATTAAGCTTGATCCTTTAAAGAAAACCTCTAGTTGATGCGCAATCCCCCTTGTGTTGACTGATCAATCAGATAGAACCCACAAAGTGACTTGGATGATATCCAAACTTCTTGGAAGATAAACTTTTGGAGCTAATTCTGATTGACATGATGAAATGCAATATGAAATGTTAAATGACCTAAAAATGAATGCATGAATGAGGAGGGCAAATTTGAGGTGCTACAGCTGCCCCTATTCAATCAACTGTGAACCTAAACGGATGAAAGCAGTGGCTATCGGACTTTCAAGGTAAATAGGGATTGAATACCAAAAGAACCGGAGAATTTGCAATCTGTAGGTGATGAGTCAAGGAAAGCGAGGCCATTTACCAATGGCGGCTTCAAAACAAATTTGATATTTACCGATATCAAAGAAAGCGAGGCCATTTACCGATGGCGGCTTCCAAACAAATTTGATATTTACCGATATCAAAGAAAGCGAGGCCATTTACCGATGGCTGGGAAGGAACTCGATGTTTACCGACATCGAACAAAGATATTTATAAGTGAAACAAGACCAGACATTTACCGATGACTGGGAAGGAACTCGATGTTTACCGACATCGAACAAAGATGTTTATAAGTGGAACAAGACCAGACATTTACCGATGACTGGGAAGGAACTCGATGTTTACCGACATCAAACAATGATGTTTACAGACACCAAGGAAAGAATACATTTATGAAACGAAACCATTTACCGATGGCGAAAATGGAATACTCGATATTTACGGATATCGAAAACACACAGTTGTTTAAACGACAAAACCATTTACCGATGGTTAACAAGCGGATGATGTTTACCGACATCGAACAATGATGTTTACCGACACCAAAAAAGGAAAGGACACACACGGGTGTTGACAGAACGATTTTTTTGTAGACACCATGAGAGACATGCCATTTACTGATGGCCAACGATTGGAATTCGACATTTACCGACATCGAAAGATGATGTTCGCCGACATCAAAGAAAAGCACAGACATTTACGGGGGTCAACACGACACTTACCGGTATCGCAAGGATGATATTTACATATGTCAAAATAAGGCAGACACTTACTGGTGACTAAATCGGAAGAGAATCAAGCTTTCCTTTCACGGACTGGTGAGAAAATAAATCTCACTGGGATTATCGATTTTGAATGTTGCCAAGAGCAACTGCTGCAAATGTGCTACACTGATGTTGAAAAATGATCCGTCTCTTCCGGAGATATGATCCAATCTGGTTTAATACATGTATGCATATGTTTGGGTTTTCCAAGGCTTAATGCTCCATACTGAATGGAAATGCTACGCGATTTGAGAATGCGAATGCAAATGATGATTACTACATGCAAGATGCAAAGGGAGAAAAACTCCTGCTGGGAAAGCAAATGATCGCTTTACTGAGCACACAATTTCTGATTCGATCTTCCAACTCTGTGGGGACATACAACAATTTTGCTGAGGATGCTTACAAATCTGACATTCTCGAAATGGTAGAGAAACCAACTCAATTGGGGAGTCACTTGTTGGGAAAACACCAACCTCTCAACCATGCTGGGGAAACAAATTCTGAACTCGACTTAGACGACCCAACTCCTTACACGACTGGACAGTGTTGAAACAACAGGGTCTTCCTTCGAACAAACTTTGGCTCATCTGTTTTAGCCATCAATCAAAGATAGTAACCTGCAAAACGGCAGGACATACATGCCCCAGGGGATCGTATGGACAAAATATACTCAAGTGTACTCAACATTCAAAAATGATTTTCAGATGTTTTATCTTTCCGCACGTCATTGTCTAGCCTTCATGTTTTTAGATGCAATGTTTATCAAAAATTCGGACGTTTTTTGCAAACAAAACAGTAGAATAAAAAAAACAAGAGTGCAGTTTGACTGAATAACGACTTTTATTGATTGAAAGTGGCCTATAAAGGCAAATACATCAGGAAGCAATTCATAGGAAGAGGTAATTGCGCCAAAAGAGAAAATAAACTATCCTATTGGCAATGTGAACACGACATTCCACTATTTTACAATCCTGTTATGACTCATAGATCTTCAATTTCCCCCAAATTCTTTGCTTTCTGAGGAGAGTGATTGGACCGATCATATCCTTCAAGGTGGTAGACACTAAAACGCGATGAAGTACAGATAACTCAGACTGTAGTTTTCGCTTTAATCCCTCTTTTTCCTGGACCGCCTTTTCAGGTTTTCAATCCACCGGGATACCCATTTTTGCCTAAGCCGCCTTTGCAGGTTTTTGACTTACCGGGTGTACATATTATTTTCATTCTTTATCCCTAACTTTTGCCCGAACCTTTTTCTTTTCTTTTTCTCTTGGTTCGCCGGGATGCCCTTTTTTTTCCTGGACTTTCTTTCTTCGTTCAGCGGGTCAGTTTATGCGAAGTATTTTTTGACTACATCTGAATTCACAGGAGACGGAAAATCTTCACCATCCATAGTAGTAAGCATCAAGGCTCCACCAGAAAAGACCTTTTTAACAACATATGGACCTTCATAATTCAGAGTCCACTTGCCCCTGTTATCTGTACCAGGAGGAAGGATCCTCTTCAAAACTAAGTCACCTATCTGATAGCTTCGAGGATGCACTTTCTGATCAAAGGCCTTCTTCATCCTTCTCTGATATAGTTGTCCATGGCACACAACTGCTAATCGCTTTTCCTCGATTAAATTTAACTCATCAAACCTGGCTTGAACCCATTCTGCCTCGTCGAGTTTTACATCCATCATCACCCTCAAAGAAGGGATTTCAACTTCTACTGGCAAGACTGCCTCCATGCCATACACAAGTGAAAACGGAGTTGCCCCAGTTGACGTATGCACTGAGGTACGATACCCATGCAAAGCGAAAGGCAACATCTCATGCCAATCCTTGTACGTCACAACCATCTTTTGCACAATCTTCTTAATGTTCTTGTTTGCCGCCTCTACAGCACCATTTATCTTTGGTCTATAAGGAGAAGAATTGTGGTGTTCGACCTTAAAGTCTTTGCAAAGCTGTTTCATCATCTTGTTATTGAGATTCGAACCATTATCAGTGATGATTCTCTCAGGAACCCCATAACGACAGATAATTTCTTTCTTAATGAATCGAGCAACCACTTGTCTGGTAACATTGGCATAGGAAGCTGCTTCCACCCACTTGGTAAAGTAATCAATCGCGACTAGGATGAAGCGATGTCCATTAGAAGCAGTAGGTTCAATCTTTCCAATCATATCGATGCCCCACATCGCGAATGGCCAAGGAGAATTCATAATATTCAGAGGGTTTGGTGGTACATGCACTTTATCTGCATAGATCTGACATTTGTGGCACTTCCGAGTGTATTTGAAACAATCAGATTCCATGGTTATCCAGTAATAACCGGCTTTTAACAACTTCTTGGCCATTGCATGACCACCAGCATGGGTACCGAAAGATCCCTCATGTACTTCTTGCATTAACATGTCTGCTTCGTGTCTAACCACGCATCTGAGCAGAACCATGTCAAAGTTCCTCTTGTACAACACATCATCCTTGTTCAAGTAAAAGCTTCCAGCTAGCCTTCTCAGTGTCTTCTTGTCATTCTTTGACGCTCCTTCAGGATACTCTTGGCTTTTTAGGAAATTCTTAATATCATAAAACCACGGCTTCTCATCAGTAACAGACTCGGCTGCAAACACATACGCAGGCCTCTCGAGTCGATTCACAGCAACGTGTGGCACATGATTCTGCCAATGAACTTTAATCATGGAAGACAATATGGCTAAGGCATCAGCCATTTGATTTTCATCTCGGGGTACATGATACAACTTTACTGTCTTGAAGAAAGTCAGGATCCTTCTGGTGTAATCTCTATAAGGAATCAAATGCGGCTGATGAGTATTCCAGTCTCCATTGACTTGGTTAATCACTAGAGCAGAATCTCCATAAATGTCCATAGTTTTGATCCTTCGATCGATGGCTTCCTCAATCCCCATGATACAGGCCTCGTACTCAGCTTCGTTGTTGGTTACTTCAAAAGTCAATCTGGCAGAAAAAGGTATGTGTGCACCTTTAGGATTAATGAGTACTGCCCCAACACCATTTCCATTCACATTTACCGCCCCATCAAACATCAGTGTCCACTTGTCATCGGGATCTGGTCCTTCCTCGACAAGAGGCTTTTCACAATCTTTCATCTTTAAGTACATGATATCTTCATCGGGGAATTCGAACATCATCGGCAAGGTAATCAGACAGAATACTACCCTTGATGTCCTTTTACGACGTGTACTGGATATCATACTCTGTCAAGATCATCTGCCAACGAGCCACTCGTCCGGTAAGAGCCGACTTTTCAAAGATATACTTTACTGGGTCCATCTTAGAAATCAACAAGGTAGTATGGTTCAACATATACTGTCTTAATCGGCGAGCAGCCCATGCCAAAGCGCAGCAAGTTTTCTCGAGCAGCGAATATCTTGTTTCACAGTCGGTAAACTTTTTGCTAAGGTAGTATATTGCATGCTCTTTTCGACTAGACTCGTCATGTTGTCCCAATACACACCCCATCGAATTCTCTGTTACTGAAAGGTACATTATCAGAGGTCTCCGAGGAACTGGAGGTATAATAATTGGAGGTTTCTGCAAATATTCTTTTATCTTATCAAAAGCTTTCTGACAATCATTGTTCCACCTGATTGCTTGATCTTTCCTTAGCAATTTAAATATCGGTTCGCACGTAGCCGTTAGGTGAGATATGAACCGTGCAATGTAGTTCAGCCTCCCTAAAAACCCACGGACCTGCTTTTCCGTTCTTGGTTCAGGCATTTCTTGAATAGCTTTTACTTTCGCTGGATCAACCTCAATCCCTTTCTCGCTGACAATGAAACCTAACAGCTTTCCAGATCTCACTCCAAATGTACATTTGTTTGGATTCAGCCTCAGTTTGAACTTTCTCAATCTTTCAAACAACTTTTGCAAGTTTACCAAGTGCTCCTCTTCTGTCTGAGACTTCGCAATCATATCATCCACGTACACTTCAATTTCTTTGTGCATCATGTCATGAAAGAGAGTCATCATAGCTCTTTGGCAGGTAGCACCGGCGTTCTTCAACCCAAATGGCATTACCTTATAATAGAACATGCCCCAAGGTGTAATGAATGTCGTCTTCTCCATGTCTTCTGGCGCCATCTTGATCTGATTATAGCCAGAAAATCCATCCATGAAAGAGAAAACCGAGGACTGAGCAGTGTTATCGACCAATACATCAATGTGAGGTAACGGAAAGTCATCTTTCGGACTGGCTCTGTTTAAATCTCGGTAATCGACACACATCCTGACTTTACCATCCTTCTTCGACACGGGTACGATGTTGGCCACCCAAGGGGGATAGTTGGTAACTGCTAGAAAACCTGCATCCAACTGCTTCAGAACCTCTTCTTTGATCTTGACAGCCATATCAGGACTAGTTCTGCGAAGCTTCTGCTTTACCGAAGGACAATCTTCTCTGAGAGGTAGCCTGTGCACCATAATATCTGTATCCAAACCAGGCATATCTTGATACGACCATGCGAATATGTCCATATATTCTTGCAGCATTTCAATCAGCCCTCTCTTGACCTTTTCCTCTAAAGCAGCCCCTATCTTGACCTCTTTCTTTGTGTCCTCAGTACCAAGATTAATGACTTCTAACTCTTCCTGATGAGGTTGAATGACCCTTTCCTCCTGTTTCAATAGTCTGGCCAATTCTTTGGGGAGTTCACAATCTTCTTCACTCTCCTCTTCGGCTTGGTAAATGGGATTATCGAAGTCATACTGAGCCATAACAGAACTGTTTTTAATGGAATCCGCAAGATCAATTCTGCACGAATGATGTTTCATGCTTTATTTTAGAAAAGAGTTCAAGGAAGTCACAAAAAAACATTGCCATTTTTATTGTTTTGAAAATGAAAGTAATAAAAACAGAAAGACAGTGAACACAAATTTGATTGCAAAACGTCCTTTATTGATGATAATCATTGAAAATTTAAAACATGATGTGGCCCTACAATGAACCACTACGCCTTGGGCAGAGCGCGGGGCTTTCATGCAAAATGAAAAACAGAGGAAAATTACTCTGTCTGAAGAGTAACTTGGATTATTTCTTCAGCAGTCCAGTTGTTGATCTTCTCCCCTGGAGCACACGGGCGCGCCGACCTATCCATATCACAATCACTGTCACCATCTTCATTGTCTGTTGCAAAGACATCCCCGTGATTCATCAATCCAGCACTAGTGAAAGTACACGACCCTTTCTGATTCTGGACACCCTGCTCTGATGATTGAAAAGGCTGATAACTAATGCCAAACATGTCTTCCTTTACGGGCACGTCAATCACCTTGCCCCAGCCTTCCACGTTACCTGAATGGATGACCTCCAGAGCTTGTTTATAGGACGCCATCGAGGTACCTGGTTTCTTCTGTTCAACAAAAGCCACCTTCTCAATACTGACAGTCTCAAAAGCTTGACATAGAGTTTCATGAATTTTGCCATCCATCTCCACATACTTGAAGGAGGATAAATGGCTCACAAAGATGTCATCTTCGCCACACAGGGTCACAACTTGACCATCCCACACATATTTTAGCTTTTGGTGGAGAGTCGAAGAAACCGCTCCGGCTCCATGTATCCAGGGACGCCCCAACCGACAACTATATGCTGGTTGAATATCCATCACATAGAAGACAATATTAAACACTTCCGGGCCGATCTTCACAAGCAACGTGACTTCACCAAAAACTGATCGCTTGGATCCATCAAAAGCACGGACAACAAGATCACTTGGTGTGAGAACAACCCCTTCGACGTCAAGCTTACTCAGAGCCTTTTTGGGCAACACATTCAAAGAAGAACCGGTATCAACCAAAACATGCGACAAAACCGCGCCTTTGCATTCCATCGTGATATGCAGAGCTCTATTGTGGTTGCGACCCTCAGGTGTCAAGTCTAGATCCGTGAATCCCAAACCATGTCTCGTGTTAATATTTGCAATAACGCCTTCAAGCTGGTTAACAGAAATCTCTTGAGGCACATAAGCCATATTCAACATTTTCAACAGGGCGTTACGATGTGCCTCGGAACACATCAATAGAGAGAGAATAGAGATTTTTGACGGTGTCTGGTTCAACTGATCCACGATCTTGTAATCACTTTTCTTGATAATTCTCATAAATTCCTCCACGTCCTCCTCAAAAGAACTCTCAGGCACTTCCTTTCGCACTGGTTCTTCTTCAACTACAACTTGTTTTCCTTTTGTTCTAGCAAGAGCCTCAACATTGTTATCCTTCGTAACCTGTGGTGCAAACAAACGACCACTTCTCGTAAATCCTCCGGGTCCTCCCACATTACCCACAGCCGAACCAACTATTACTGGAGTCTTATTTGACGAACCAATCGTCACTGGAGTATGATTTACTGATCTGGTCTGATTCTCTGGTCCTCTATTTCTGCAAAAAGCATTGTCATATTGCCACGGAATTGCTCTACTATTCTAAAAAAGTCTTCCACTTGAAGCAACAATGGTGGTAGGAGTACTGATAGTTACTAGAGCATTAACAATCTCGGGAACACCAACAGTCATCGGAGCAGATATGGTCACGGGCACAGCTACGGCCACAGGAGTACCAATAGTCACAGGCGCACTAATAGTTTCTGGAGCACGTACATGACCTTCTGACGGTGTAAAGTAAATGGTAACAGTCGATACCTCTTCAAGGTCTTTCACTACCCGATCAAACTGTAAATAACCTTCATTCATCAATTCCTGGATACCTTCTTTCAATTTCACACAGCCGTTTTCATGATTACCACAATCTGAACAATTCTTGTCACATCCCGGGAATACTCCCCCTCTAAGCAGAAGTTCCTTCACTACAAACAACGGAGTCTGAACATCATTAATATTGACTACCAAGTTCAAATTTTCCCCACCTTCCACACTATTTACTCTGGGCCCTCCATGCTGAGGCATATGATTATTCACCACATTCGGAGTAGGAGCAAAGTTAATCGTCTTGGCATCAATCAAATCTTGAACTTTATGGTGAAAAGCCCGACAATTCTCGATATGGTGCCCTGGCGCACCAGAGTGAAAATCACAACGGACATTAGCATCATAACCAGCGGGAATCCTTGTTAATGGAGCCATAGTGCGAAGTTAAACAAACTTTAACCTGAGCAGTTCAGGGAGTAATTCAACATAAGTCATTGGCAACGGATCAAAATGAAGATCTAGAATTCTTTGTCTTGGTTGGAATTGGCGTTGTTGTTGTTGTGGTTGTCCTCTTTGTTGTTGTTGAGGTTGGGTTGCTGGAATAGTCACAGCAGCAACTTGACGGTGTTGTTGTCCTCTGTTTCCATTTCTCTGATTATATATAGCATTTGTCTCACCCTCTCTCCTTCTGGGTGCCTCTGAAAATGGTTTCTTAGCACTTTAAGAACTTGAAGAACCAGGGTCTTGAATTTTTCCCGCTTTGATGAGACTTTCAATTCTTTCTCCGCAAATCACAACATCCGAAAAACTACCAAACAGGAAACTTCCCATACGATCCATGAATACACCTTGCAGGGTTCCAATGAACATATCAGTCAATTCTCTCTCCAACATTGGGGGTTGCACTCTCGCAGCTAGTTCACGCCACCTCTGGGCGTATTCCTTGAAACTCTCACCAGTCTTTTGAAACAAACTCTGCAACTGGGTTCTGCTCGGAGCCATGTCCATGTTATGCTTGTACTGCCTCAGAAAAGCTTCACCTAACTCTCTCCAGCTTCTGACAAATTCTTTTCTCAAGTCCATGTACCAATCCAAAGAGGCTCCAGACAAGCTGTCTTGGAAAAAGTACATCCACATCTTTTCATCATCAGTATAAGCGGATATCTTCCGGTAGTAAGCTTGCACATGAGTTCGGGGACAAGAAGTGCCATTGTACTTGTCGAAAGATGGCGCTTTGAACTTGTACGGGATACTCAAATCATCAACTAAACCCATGTTAGTAACATCAAAGCCCAAAGAATTCTGGCACTCCATGGCGCGAATCTTTTCAGCAAGAGCGTCGACCTTTCTATCTCTCTCTTCCGCCTTTCCGAATTCATCATCATCACTGGGAATAGTGAACATATCTTCTTGCTTGTCAACCAAATGAGAAGGATGGTGAACTGGAGCACGTGCCGCTCAAGCATTAGCAGCCTCTGTAATGATGGGTTGTCCATCGATTCTAATACCATGCAATTCGTCACCAGTAGCATAGTTGTTGACAGGGCCGGTAGCAGCAGCGGTGTCATTGACAGGGGCTCCTTCTGGCGGATTCTAACTGACAGGGGGAATCACAGTTTCTTGTCTTTGGGCCAAGGCTCGGAGTTCCTCTTGCCCTTGCACTACCCCTTGCATCATACTCATGAACTGGGCCATGTTGGTCCTCATCTCTGCTAATTCTGCTTGAACTTGATCCAAGATCTTCTGTTGATTATGCCTTGTTGCGTAACGGTGCGGACGATGCTCAGCAATTCTGCCTGAAACGGGAACAAGAATGAGAAATCCTCTTCAAGAACACCTGTAATGATGCAAGAATGATATGTGTATGATGCGTATGCTATGTTTTATCATTTCTCAGGTATTCAAGAGTCTCGTCCACCTTTGAAAAATGGCAACCTGCACTCGTAAGCGGAACATAAACAACAAAGAAGCAACATACACTGGACAACAAGCAAAAGTGAAACATCAATAATCTCATCCATAGACATAAGAAATAAGGTTCACACAAACATGGTTCAAGCAAAGATTCAGTTAATCAGTGTAGAATAAGGAATCCCATCCGACAATCTTGGAGGTGATTCTCAAAATAACAACAAGACAAACTAGGGAAGTCGTCCTTCAGGAATGAGAGTCTTCAAATACTGGCACTAATCCATCAATCGGTCACACTCTGAACACTCAGGTAGAGGGGTGAGCTTCTCTTTCAGTTGCACCCTGAGTTCAACAACTTCCTCTAGGAAATGAGATGCACAGATATCACTTCCTCTGAGCTGGCTCTCTGCTGCATGCCTCAGATCTACCTCTTTCTTCAACTTAGCATCTTTGTCTTTAAGCTGTCTTTCCAAGTCTCGTATCCTCTTTTTGTAATTGGCTTCCGCTTTTTGTAATCTCAAGCGTTCATGGTGTTCTTCATCCAACATTGTTTCTATCTCATCATAGGACCTCTTTTTGTTTCTCGATCTACTAGAACTTTCACCTTGCACTCCTTTGAGTTTATGAGCCAAATTCAGCCTATCAGCTTTTGCTTTGTAAAGCTCCATTTGGATCTCTTGTTCATTTTCTTTCAACTGGCGATTCTCCGTTAAGGCTTGTTTGTAATATACTCAGCAGGCACATTCTCAGAAAGGATCAAAGGCGGTTGCTCCTGTAATGGTTCCATCCGGTCATATGGTAGCAACAAAGTCCTAACTCTTTCCTTGACCCACTCAGTGTAAGCAGGCATAGCAATTGCAAACTTCCTCCCTAAAACAGATCCATCTTTTATACCAATGTTCTCCCAAGCTTTTCCCACTTGCTCCAATCTTGCTGGATCGGTCCGTTTCTCAAAGTACACATTTTCAGCTATCTCGACATCTTGCGGCCTTCCATTCATGACAAAACCCAACTGACGGAGAGAAAGAACCGGGTTGTAGTTGATGCAACCCCTAGTTCCTATGAGTGGAACATTGCGAAACTCTCCACAACTCATAATGACGTTGCGCACATTAATCCTATAAGCTTGCCACTTGATATCATAAGATGTGAGTGACATGATTCTCTGAGTCCATTTGTGAGTATTATGAGTATCCACAAACGGTCCATTGGTTGGTAGAAAAGACAAGAACCACTTAAGTAGCAACGGGAGACAACACATGATAGCTCCACACTTACCATGCCTGCTGTGTATCGCGTAATAGGTGTCAGCTAACAAGGTAGGCACCGGGTTTCCTCCAATGAAAATAGTGATTGTTGCCAAGTCCACGAAACTAGGCATACTAGGGAACAGAACAACTCCATAAATCATGACAGCCAACTGAGCATTGAAAGCTACCCAATTTCGTTTCTTTGCTTCTTCCTTAGCCATCCTTACTAAGAACTTCAAGGATAAGCCCACAACATCACCGCTTGGTTTCCAATTATCGCTCACTTCCTTGATGCTCAAGTAAAGAGCTTTGGCGACAACTTTGAAATCCACCTCCTTTGGCACATCCAGGAAAGGTACTCGATTTTTGATTCGGACATTCATAAGGATTGAATACTCTTCAAGAGTGGGCGCTAACTGGTAGTCCTGAAAAGTAAAGCAATGAAGCTTCAGATCATAGAACTGTAAGAGAGTCTGCAGAGGTACCGGATCAACCACCATCTTCAACAATGCCAAGATATCCTCATACTGATCATTAAAAACTTTATGATTACGATCAATCACAAGATTACCTAATTCTTCCAAAGATGTCAACGACTCACGGTAAAAGCTGTAGGTGCAAGTCTTCCTCTTCAACTCTGGAAAGGCAGCCATCTCTCGGTGTGAACAGACTCCTGAATAAACCTGAGAAATGATATGCATATGCGGGTTAACTTTTTTTTATTTTTTTATGCATTATTTTTTTGAAAATAAACATGCTATGATGCAAAATGATGAAACAATGGCTGGTTGGCTGTGTATCACAAGACACAGGATCAGAACTTCAGCATGAATTCGGAACCGGGAACCATAGAACACAGTCATCAACTTAGAACCCATACTTCAGAACTAACGGTCACCAACAAGAACCAAACAAAAGTCACCAACAAGACACGGTCACCAACAGAACAAGTCACCATCAGTACCTGTAAATGATTCATTCCCGCCCCACTCACGGGTGTAATCTAGGCCAGGGTAAGGTCAAGAGAAACGCAGGATAAACAATCCTTTCAAGAATATCATCATATGCTTACCAGGTGTATGCAACGATAATACCCCATCAGAATCTGAACTGCTCGTGATACCATGTTCCGCTAAGTGGCGCCATACCACCCGCTTCCCATGAATCACTCTATTCCTAGGTGTCCTAAAGTTCACTCATAGCCTGTGTATTGGGCCTTTTACCTCTTGTGACTCCCACCCAACAGCGAAACAGATACACAGCCAGCACAGTATGCATGAAACAGTAAAGCGCACATAGGATGCAATGCAAGCAGATAAGTATGCAAAGCAATAAATAAATAACACATAATAGACAATAAACAAACAAACGCTAGGAAAGGCCCACTAGGGAAAATAAGTCCCCAGCAGAGTCGCCAGCTGTCGCTCCCCGGATTTCCCGAATCCAAGTACAAACGCGAAAAAGAGGTGGCGCGGAAAAAGAGTAGAGTCGCCAGCTATGTACTTTTATCCCAAGAGGAGGGAAAGGTAGTACTGCATAACCAAAGAAAACTGAGTAAGGGGGCCGGTTAAGTGAAGGGAATGTTATCGCTCCCCTTCACGTCTGTGGTACTCCACAGGATCCACGTTTGCTATTTATGTCTAAAGTGTGTGTATAAAAAGTCCTATATGCGATGCGAAAGAGAGAAAATCAAAGTAGGGAAAAGAAAGAGTTATTGCTCGCACAGGCCCTACCCTGCTGCATACGTATCTCAAGAAGGATTGAGAATCAGAGCACCGTAGCTCGGCTAACCTATTTTTGTTTGTTTTGTGTTTTTTAGATGAACGACGTTACTACGCAATCTACCGGATGCTCGACCTTTGGAGACTTACTCACCTGTAGTAGAAGGAGTTAACGTGTTCTTAAGAAAAGAAAATCAAAGAGTTTGTTTTGTGTTTTAGGAATGCTCATGCAAAAAAGGAAGTCATAGATGAAGGAACCGTGCTACCTTAATTGACATGCAAACGAGAGACTATACGAAGCCTAGCAGTCTTATGGGGAGACGATCACACCACACAAAAACTTATAGCATAAAGTAAACACACCAACAAGGGGGGCTCAAACATACATGGGTAGGGCTTTAGTCAAGAGGGGTCATATCAACCTCGACAAACAAGCCATGGAAAGGTAATCAAATGGGCTCTTAACCACTGACATTGAACGTCAGGGTGAGCATATCAAAAGGGTAATGAGGATAAGACCTCATAGCTCTTAACCCTGGACAGGGTGAGCTCATGACAAAGCGTGGGGGTTCAGAAAGATGGAACCCTCTCCACTGACTGACCGGACAAAAGATCTTGGGCTTTTGTTCTGAAGCATCGACATGTAGTGCGAGCATAAAGAACGACACACTGAATAACGGGGGATTGACTACTAATCACTTTTATCCGTCAATTTCCTCTTCATGGAGGTCTTTAGCACTGGTGCCTCTTCTTGGACGTCTTTGGGCACAAAAGTAAACACACAAAAACATTGCCTCCCATCGAGGTCTTCCAGCTAAGAAAGCGGTAAAATGCTGGAAAGATGTAAAAGGATCAAGAGATCTACCACACGGATAAAGATCCGAAGTAACAACAATTAAAGAAGCAAGAAAACCAGAGATCTCTTAAGCTAGCACCATCAAAGAAAGCAAGTCAACAAAGCAATCAGAATAAATCTCCAAATGGTATCCCACAAATAAAGTGGAATACCAAGCAAGATATCTCTTCAAGAGTCATGTGAGCCCTCACAAAAACTCAACAAACAAGTTAGGATAACAAGATGGGGTGCGATCAAGAGTTGCACCAAACCAGAATCAAAATGTAACCACATGAATCATGCCATTAAAGTTCACAAAAGTTCACAAAAACACCCAAGGATAGGAGGCCTAAACCTCTTGACAAACAAATGCATCAAAAGGATATCAAAACTCAAAGTCAGGGGGCAAGGCTCCACACATTAAGACATGACATACATACTAAAACATGTGCAAAAGGATTGGTTTCAACACTCAAAGGAAGTGGCACAAGTGCCTCATGCTAAGCAAGCATCAAAATAGGGACTAAAATGCAAGCATCAACTTCAAAAGTCCAAATCAAACTGAAAATGCATCCTAAATTCATGGGAATTTAACACAAGGTTCCACTGAACATATATAAACATCATGCAAAAAATCAGAAGCATCCAGATTCATTTGATATGAAAACAAAAATCGAGAAATTGAGAATGCAAAAACACGTCCAAAAACGCAACATTTAAATTCATGTGTCAAACCTTAGCAAAATGACATAGAAAATAATAAAACCAGTTACCACATCTTAGTATCATGTATAAGGATGGTGTGTGCAAAAGCTTGGGTCAGAATGATTAAAATATGGGATTTCATAAAGGTTTGAATGCGAACGGTCACAAATGCACATAAATGAATCAGAAATTCATATTAAATTCCACGTGTTATGAAATAATTAGGCAATGGTACCAGAAAACCAAGGACTCAACAAGGATCACTCACAAACAATTTCAGATTTTTTTGAGTATTTTTGCTATTTTTAAAAAATAAAATAAAACGGGATGAAATATGTACACGGCATGTGACACATGTGCAACAATATCAATTGGTCCACAAGTCACTTAAGTGACTAAATAAAATAAATCAAAAACAAAAATCAGAAAAAATATGGGCCTTTGGATCAAAAGACCAGTCAACAAGATCTAACGGCCACGGGATCGTCTTCTTCCTCAAGATATTCCGGCCGTGAACAGTAACCCCGTCGGGATTCCGGCCACCGCCGGCGGCGGCCTCCTCCGCGAGTGGCCCAGAAATTCACGAAAATGGGGCTACCCCCCCTAAATCATATGCTAGGAACTCAAAAATAATATTAGTTTTTCATGAATCTTCACCAATTTTCCAGATCACAACCAACAAATTTGAACATAAAAACTTTCAATCAAGATTTCTCACTCAATATTGCATCATTTTAAAAAGTAAACATATCTACATCATCACCATAACATGTAGTTTCATTTAGGCACAAAAAATGAGCAAAATAAGAGAGTCGAAATTTGAGTTACCGGAGATGGCGCCTTCCGAAACTTCAGTATGGTGACGAGATAAACTCCAGAATACCTTCCTTGAACGTCTATGAATGTTTGCTACCCTTGATTGTGCTTGAAATGGTCCAGATCCTGAGATTCAAGAAGCAACCTCCATTAAAGCTCTATTTAGGAATTGCTTGGAATGGCTCAAATTGCGGGTGATTCGTGATCCTTAGAGTGTGTAGATCAAGAATATGCTATTGGTTTTCATTTTTCATGGATGTATGGAGAGGTTTGATTAGAATCAAGTGTGAGATGATTTTTGGAAAGTCAGATTTTTGGTGTGTATGGAGGCTGCATGAATTAGGGTTTTGCTCAAATGAATTTTTAAAGTTTATACTCTGATTTTTGGCTTGGTGGGCTAAAAAATGAAGGAATTTCAAGTCCATGATTTTTTTGTTATTTTTGTGCATGTATGGCTTTTCCACACATGTGGGAATGCATGGGCTCAAATCCCAAGGTGGATTTGGCCCAAAAAACAATGCTGAGTAAATTCCCAATGATTGGCACATGAGGATATTCCATGATGTCATTATGAGTCCTTTTGACTTTTCATGCAAGAAAGCTTGAAAAATGACTTGCACCATTGACGAATCATGCAAAATTATAGGTCATCATGCCATTTTGAAGTACTTCTCAAAACAAAACCATAGCAAAAAGAGCCACACCAATTGGACTTGTCAAACTCAAGTTATGCCCTTTTAAAGCCTTCATGCACATTTTATCATTCAAGAACCATAACTCTTCAACCATTCATCATATGGCCTTGAAATATGACTTTTTGGAAAGGGGAGACAAAGATCTACAACTTTCATGTTTGAGAAAAATTCATTTGGAGCTTCCTTGGTGATGAAAAATGTTAAATGATCTTGGTATATCAGCAAGCTCGCTAGGCGAGTGAGGTAGCGAAGGAGCTCGCTAGGCGAGCACTCAGCGAGGTTCCAGTGAACACTCCCAGACTTGGATAAAAGCATAGCTAGCAGTTACTGGCTAGGCGAGCATCTAGCGAGTAGGTAGCGAGCAATTCCAGTAGCAACATCATCAAGGCTCGCTGGAGCGAAGGAGGAAGCGTGGGCTTCGCCTAGCGAAGGATTGTTCGCCTAGCGAACATCTGCAACTCTTCTGGGAAGTTTTCTCCTGGGCGCAGGTGCCTCTGGTGGCTTATTTTGGAGCTCGCTAGGCGGACCATTCTGCTCGCCTAGCGAGCATGACAACTCAGGAACATCTTTCCAAATTTGGTAACCTGTGCACTGGACCTTTGTTCCTTCAAGATTAATGTTTTGAATGATGAATAAACCCCATTTGAACATGTTGGAAGTATCTCAAGCCTCCCTAGCCATTTGACCCTCAGTTGACCAACAATTGACTTTTGACTTCACGGTTGAATTTTGAACTGTACTGGGCCCATTAAGCTTGATCCTTTAAAGAAAACCTCTAGTTGATGCGCAATCCCCCTTGTGTTGACTGATCAATTAGATAGAACCCACAAAGTGACTTGGATGATATCCAAACTTCTTGGAAGACAAACTCTTGGAGCTAATTCTGATTGACATGATGAAATGCAATATGAAATGTTAAATGACCTAAAAATGAATGCATGAATGAGGAGGGCAAATTTGAGGTGCTACAGCAGGGATAGGAGTTCCAACAACAGCGGCGACAGGTCTATTAACAGCAAGTGCCAGATTCGGAGAAACAACAGAATTCCCCAACGGACAAACAAAACTATCAGCAATATCAACCCTTCTGGTGTCAGCCTGGGGTTTCGGCGGCGCCGAGAAAACACAACCACTACGGGTCAGGCCACTGACATCAGCGATATTAATAACAGAAGTGGAGGGTAGAGGCACCTCCTTCCCATTTTCCAATGCCACAACATTATAACGATAGGGAACAACTTTGTTAGAAGAATATGGCGCAGGGCCAGCTGGCTTTATTATGAGAGTAGGAGAAGCCTTCTGCTTGCTGCCATCATATCGGATGACAACAGGCTCGGGGATCCTGAACACAGGTGATATCACATTAACTTCATCATCCTCATCGCGATTTTGAAGTATCTCAATTACACCTTGATCCAGCATTTCTTGGATGTCTTTTCTAACTTGACGACATCCCCTCTCATTGACAGTGCAAACACAGCAACTGTCATGGTCATGCTCGTAGTGACTGTATCCACACAACAATCTGTGCATTTCGACCAAAGATTATCGGATATGGCTGGCATACCGGACCTTGTATTTGCCAGGGCAACCCTGAACCATGTTGACAGCAGATTTCCCATGCTCGGGCAATGGGTTCTTCTTGACATTAGGACCTACGTCCTCGAAAAACAATATACCGCTTCTCACAAGGTCTTGAACCTTGGTCTTCAACGGGTAGCAATTCTCCACATCATGTCCGGGAGCACCGGAATGATAAACACAATGAAGCTCAGGCTTATACCACCACTGAGGGTTGGTAGGTATAGCAGGTGGGTCATGTGGAGTAATCAACTTCCTTTCAATCAGTGAAGGATATAGTTCGGCATAGGTCATTGGAATAGGATCGAAAGTGACCCTCTTCCTATCATAGCTTGTACTGGTCTGATTGTTGTTTCGAGGCTGGTAGGCCTGCTGTTGAGGACGGTGTTGTTGTTGATACTGTTGATGTTGAGGTTGCTGTTGCTGGTTCTGATGCTGATATTGCTGATTTTCTCTGAAAGCAGATGCTATATGAGCCACCTGGTGCTGATTACCGGCGGGACGCACGGTCTTCCTCTTCATAGAGGGTCTTCTAGATTTAACATGGGAGGTCACAACATGTGCCTCACCATCTTTCTTCTTCGTAAACACCCTATAACGTTTGGCATAAGAGCCTTCTTCTCTAGTCAAGCGCCCTTCCCTGACTCCTTCTTCTAAACGCATCCCCATATTCACCATCTCGGTGAAGTCAGAAGGAGCGCTAGCAATTATCCGCTCATAATAAAATGAACTCAAGGTCTTCAGAAAGATCTTGGTCATTTCTTTCTCTTCTAACGGAGGCACGATCTGTGCATCCAATTCTCGCCACCTCTGGGCGTACTCCTTAAAAGTTTCCTTATCCTTCTGGGACATGGCCCTCAGCTGGTCCCTATCTGGAGCCATATTGACGTTGTATTTGTATTGCTTGACGAAAGCTTCGCCAAGATCATTGAAGGAGCGGATGTTCGCGCTTTCCAAACCCATGTACCATCTCAGGGCGACACCGGACACGCTATCCTGGAAATAATGGATTAGGAGCTGATCATTGTCGGTCTGAGTCGACATTTTACGTGCATACATAACCAAATGGCTGAGAGGGCAAGTGTTTACCTTGTACTTTTCAAAGTCAGGCACTTTGAATTTAACAGGAATCTTGACATTAGGAACAAGGCAAAGCTCAGCAGCAGACTTGCCAAAGAGGTCCTTCCCTCTGAGAGTTTTGAGTTCCTTGCGAAGCTCAAGGAATTGATCATTCATAGCATCCATTTTCTCATACACGTTTGGGCCCTCAAATGGCTCAGAGTGATAAATGGTGTCATCTACTCTCGGTAAAGTATGCACGACTGGAGGTGGCACAGCAAGGACCGGGCTAGATGCCGACAGAGAAGCAAACGTTGGGGTGAGACCCTCAGGAACGAAGTTCGCGGGCATCCCCCAGGGAAACCCGGCTGGCATAGCAGTAGGCGCGAAGTGGGCACTGGCAGCAGGCATTGTGGAGGAGGCAATCTCAGAGATGACTGTCCTCTGGGGAGGATTTGAAGGCGTTGGAGACGACTGGCTTTGGGCGGCCAAGAAAGACTCCATCAGGGCAGTCAATCTTGCCACTTCCTCCTTCAGTTCTCTGTTCTCTTGTTCAAGGTGATTCAGTAGTCTTGAAGAGTTGGCTCTGGTGTAGTGCCGGTGCGTCAGCTTGTCTTCAAAATAAATGAAGAACACAGAGTTAGACCACTGAACAAGAAGCCTGGAGCAAAACCTGCTTATGCACATGATGCATGCGATGCTTGTGCACATGATTTTAGATTTTATCAGAGGAACTTTTAGAGTTCTATTTGCAAATATTGGAAAATATTAATCATTTATACATATATGGAAATATCATATCAATAATTTCTAGAAAATATTTTTACACCAAAGAAGTACAGTCTTGGTAACCAAATACAATACAAGAGAGAAGGAAAATGAACATCCTATGGAACCCTAGAAACAGTCGTCCAAAGCTCTCGAGACCGGAAGATAAGCTGCACGAAGCCTCTTCACTTCTTGCTCATAGGCTGCCTCCATATCTACCTTCTCTTTGGCGAGTCGATCGTACTTCCTCTTCCAAAACCTGGAAGACTGAGGAAGAAGAGAAGTCACCACATCATCAGGCTCATCGATAACCTGATGCTCAAGAAACTCTATCAATGCATCCTTATCTCTAAGCTGCTGAAGTAGCTTCTCTCGCTCACGGACCCAAGCACGCGAACGGTCTTCATCTCTCAACTCCTCTACTCCTTGGTCAGGGAGGGTTGAAGGCCCAGCCATAACCATAGGTGTAGGTCTTGGATAATCATAAGGCATAAGATACTCAGAAGCTCTCCTCCTTACCCACGAGGTGTAGGGTTCCAAAGCAATACAATTCTTCGGACCAAGCTCTTTCCTTCCCTTCCTATGAATCTTGCGCCAAGCGCGGACCATCCTGCCCTTCAAGTTTTGGGGATCTTTACCCTCTTGAAAGAACACACCTTCTAACAAAATGTTATTAGATTTATCCTTTAAGGGGAACCCAAGCTGACGACGTGCTAAAATAGGGTTGTAGTTAATCCCACCACATGTACCAAGAAGAGGCACATTGGAGAATTCACCACAAGAGTCAATAATCTGCACACCATCATATACACGGTTATACCAAAAGATATCATCATTAGTGAGAGACATAAGTCTCGTGGACCACCGTAGACATCCTTTGTTCTCCTTGAAGGCGACCGTCTGTGGCAAGTGCGAAATAAACCACTTGTACAACAGAGGCAAACAACATACAATGGTACCACCACCTTTTGCATTCCTCATATGCAAAGAGAAATAAGTGTCACCCAACAAAGTAGGAACGGGATTAAGAGTAGAGAAAATCCTAATAGCGTTCACATCCACAAACTTGTCGATGTTGGGGAATAACACTAGCCCATAGATGAGAAGTACAAATATGGCCTCAAAGGCGTCCTCACTCATGGTCTTCCCATACAAAGTAGCTTGAGCGATGAGGAAATCAGATGGGAGACCTTGAATTCCACCTTTGGTAGTCATATGAGCATCCACAATAGATTCATCTATATGCAACAGATCAGCAATCTCTTGAGAAGTAGGAACTCTCTCCAAGCCACTGAACGACAACTGATCTAGAATCGGTATACCCACAAGATAGGCATACTCCTCAAGCGTAGGAAAAAGCTGGAAATCCGGGAATGTAAAGCAACGGTACAAGGGATCATAGAACTGCACCAACACACTCATCAGACCTTCATCCACCTGAGTTGCAAGAATAGACAGAAGCTTCCCATGACGAGCCTTGAACTTCAAGGGATCTAATACATAGGATGTCAAACTCCTTAACTCTTTCAAGTCGGGTTGTCTGAAACTGTACTTCTTTGTATTCCTTCTTTGCTTATCCATGTCTGAAAATTTGCAAATAGACCTCTTAAGTTCCTTGAAATTTTCTCATTGTTGATGATATGGATGTGTATGAATGCATGAATGCATGGATGCAACAATCACACTCAAGGATCAAGCAAATCACACCACACAAAGGTCATGGGATGGATTAAGTCATCCTTAATATCAATCATCCATTTTGGTGGATTATGGTTTTCACCTTATCAACACCCAAGTTTCATTGATATTAAGGATATACAAGAACGGATCAACCATGAATCAAGGGTTTGTTGCAAGTCACGAGCATGGAGTCTCGGTTAAGAACCACCCAAAGGGAGTGTACTATGGTTAAACCTGACAATCATGTTCTACAAGAGGTTCCCATAGTCATCATCCCATCTTTCGGATATTATCGGATAAACGACTACTCGTATTCCAAAAATATTCTCAAGAGAGACTCTTATGAGTGTAGTACCGCGTAACAATCGTATTAAATCTTACACTTGAACGACCTTCGCACTACGTCCTAAAAATAGGCCAAGATGGGCTTGGTAAACTAAGGTCCTTGGCTTCTAAGGCATATATTGGAAAGAGTAATGCCTAACCACGACTACTCGTGTGACATTATTGATCCCAACATAACCTCCACCAAGTGAATGGGCTTGCAAGTCAACTTGCTAAGGAATAACTCCACACAAGTCAACAAGACTATGTCATTCTCCTATCATAAGTGCACTCGAGTTCGGGTATAGAACTCATGTCACAAGAGACCACCAAGCACACAAGCCATTAATATATCAAGCAATTCATACATTACAAACAATACAGTAATCCCAAATTTGCACGAAAATATGTCACAAAAATAATATACAATACAATACAACAAAAGTGAAAAGTAGGCAAAACCCACTAGGCAAATTTGTTCCCCAGCAGAGTCGCCACTTTTCTGTAGCGGGGTATTCGTTACCTTTAGATTTATTGACTAAATCAAAAGTAAATCATACAATTCGAGTCGTCACCGCACTTCTATTTATCCAAAGGAAAGGTTAGAAGGCGAACAAAAACCGAGAAGTTTTATCAAATCAAAAACTAATAAAAATGTCAGAGATCTGGGTAAGGGGGTTGGTTATGCAATGGGAAGGTTTTAAGCATCCAAAACATCCTTAGTACTCTAAGGGAGCCCTTTTCACAATTGTTGTAAGGTAGGTTGGTATTTGTGAAAATTATTTGTGCAAACATGATTGCGGGGATGAGAGAAGAATGTACAAATTATTTACAATTTTGTGTTTGAATGGATAAACCCATTGCCTACGTACCATCTTAAAAAAGATTAGGATCAAAAACTCGTAGTTCGGGGTAAAAAATCTCAAAAACAAGTTGGTGAATTGATTGGTCCAAAAGCCTTAAGGTCTTTTGTTATAAAAGGGAGAAAACTCAACCTAAAACCACAAATCCACCATGTGAGGATAACTTCAACATGCTAGTGAGGGTATAACCCTATAATAAGCATGGAAGTCTTATGGTCCATCACTAAGGATATAGGTGAGTATTATATCAACCTCAAGAATAACTCAAACCTCATAGCTAATGTTTATGAAAAGCTTTGGCAAAAGTGGCCATTGAAACCACAAAAACAATTGAGTGAGTTGTATTTACCAATGAAAAGTATTTACAAAATATGGTCAAAGTTGACTTAAGGATTCAATTCAAAATAAGTGTTATGAAAAGAGTTTGAAAAATCAAAAGCATAGTGCTTAGGTTTCTAATTTTGAAAACACATGTTAATGTTTGCACAAGTTTTGGCTTGGGTTAGAGTGGAGGGAAGAAGAAGAATGGCTAAGTCCTAAACATGCAATGATGAAGGAGGAGAAAAAAAACCACAATGGAGTTCCCTTATTGAGATCATAGTGATGATCCAAGTTGTTCCCTTTCCTTTGGAATAGCAAGCAATAAGCAAAATAACTCAAGCAATCAAGCACATAACAAGCAAGCTCCTAGGAATCTTCCAATGGCTTTTGAATCTCTCACTTTAGATGATCATGACAATGGTTCTTCTATTTGGCAAGTTTAGGATCCCTATCATAAGAACACACACATCAAAAAGTTCTACAATACAAACAAAGAATGGACAAGAGTGAGTTTAGAAATTAGGATCCTTTCAAGTCCTCTTCAAGATTAAGCATTCTAAAGGCATGAGGCCTAGTTGCTCTTTGACATTTTTCTTCTTTTATAGCATTCTAAAGGCATGAGGCCTAGTTGCTCTTTGACTCCATTTTTGCATAGGGAATATCCTAAAGTCTAAGTCCTTTTGTCCATTTGCATTTGGTTCACACAATCAAACCAAAACAAGCACAATAGTATATACACAATTATGTGCTCAAGTGAGCAAAAGGCAAATTGCATTAACATAAACATGAGCTCAAGTGAGCAAAGGGCAAAAGCAAATGAAATAATGTACAAGAATATTAAATTGCATTAAAGTAAATTGCAAGAATTAAATGACTTGAATTAAAAGTTAATGGTCAATAGTTAGTGTTAATGTGCCATAAGGCAATTTAGCGCTATGTTAAGCAATCGTAAGTGGACTAATGTAATAGTCACACCTATCTGAGGCCGGTCAATAAAAATATAGGCAACAAACACAAGTTAGAGACCTTGACTAGTAAGCCAAGCTCCTACAACTTGCCATGCCAAAAGAAAAGAAGAATGATCTTGTATTGATTTAGGTTTTTTGCTTGACCAAGAAGCAACCTATCCTTAATGCAAAGCCATTCACTTGATCTTTGATCAAGATGAATTAGATTTGAATCAAGGAAGGTTAAACCTCCCATATGTCAAGGCTAACCACCAATCTTTAACTCATTGATCAAAAAAAAAAGATGACTAAGAATGTACATGAATTGAATTCAAATGAAATAAGCAAAGTACATTGACCAAAGATGAATGGAATCAAGGTCGAACAATATTAAACAGAAGCAAGATAAAGTTTAGAAGTCAAGAACAAATAAAATATTTTTGGTATTTTTGAAAATTAAAATAATACTTGAATTAACATAAACAATTAAAGGTCAAACTTCAAATCCATTTTAAATCAACTTGGAAAAGTCCAAATGGATCATCCTAAGTTCAACAAGGTCAAACAAAGTTTGACAAAAAATTTCAGCATTTTTAGAAACCAGAAACTATTTTTAAACAATTAAAAATGAATAAAAAATAACCTAATTGAACTAAAATCTCAAATAAATCTCAAATCAATTAATAAATTGATGAGAATATTTTTCATAGATTCATCATCATTCAAAGAGGTTAAGAAAATATTTTTGTATTTTTTGAATATTGAAAACTATTTTTAATGAATTAAAAATAGCCAGAAAAGAGAAAATTTATAAAAAATATCAAATGACAAAATAAAAAATATTAAAAATCATTTTCAAAAACTAGAATTAAAAAGAAAAATAATGCAATTGGTCCCATATTTTTTGGAATTAAAATGAAAGAATTATGATTTTTTGAAATAAAAGGAAATAAACAAAATAAAAGTGAAAAAAATCAAAAATTAGGAAAATCATGGCGCGTTGGATTAACCTCATTAAATGAGGTGGCACATCCAAGGATCCTCATGCGCGTGCTCACCATAGGCCTTAGTCAACTGAGAAACATAAGGCATTATTAAAAGTCATAAGAATGGAAGGCACAAATTAGATCTGGAAAACACAACCAATGGCTCAAATGAGATCTGGCAAAGTGGACGGTGGTGTACACCACCGTCTTCTCCGACGAGTATGATAATTCCGGCCAGAATTGCAGGTATGAAAAACTTAACCAAAACAAGCGATTCTCATATCATTGGAAAGCTGGGGTGATGTACATCACCCCTGTGCCATTGGTTTTCACTCTAGATCCTCATAGGAAGAGAAATCAGAGATGGAAAATAATGGAGTTCAAACTAAACTTGATGGATTTACAAAATTAAGTGCACAATTCAATTGCCTCTTATGAGAGGACTTCAGACAAGCCAATAAACACAAGAAATGAGCAAGAATCAGTGAGTTTCGATTTGAAAAAGTTTGGATAGAAACCTTTGAAGTGCAGCTCTATGAAGCACGATCTCTTGTAACTCTTGATTGCAGTGTGTTCTTGAGATGAAGATAGAGCAAGACTAAGGAATTAGAGTCCAATAATCAACCAAGGAAGTTGAAAATTGGATCTGAAAAATTGAAATGAAATTGCAAAATTCCTTTGGTAGGGTGTGGGGATTCACTTCTGCAGCATATAAGGCGCCTTAAGGTTGGATTGGAATGAAGCTGAGCATGCTTATTTATAGTGGAAGTTGATGCAAAGCATGGAAAATTCACGTGCTTGTGTGATGAGGGCCTCTATGCATGGGCCTGTACAGGCGCATGGAGGGCCCAAATCCAATTGATCTGGCATGCTGAAATGTAATTGAGCTGGTTTGGACGTGCACATGTAATTGAATTGGAGTGTGCATGAAGTTTTAACAATGTTTCCAAAAATGCACATGAATCTTCTCCTCTTCGAAAATGCATCTTCCTAAAATGAAACATGGCCTTGTGGGTAATGGTTGGAAAGGTCTTGACATGAGGAACAATTGTTATGTTGAACAAAACTCCATTTGGAATTAGGAAATTAATGAAAATTGGTCATAAAGTTCAAGGTGCAAAACATGTGCATCTGAAATTTGTCAAAATGGACCAACTTCAAGCCCTTATGTTTCAGTGATACAAGCCTCAAATAACAAAACCTTCAACATAAAAGTTGTAGATCTGTTAAAGAAAATCAATTTGGACTTAAATTTTGCATCATTTGGATTTTTGATGAGAAATTTATGGGCACTTGAAGTTGGGCTTTTTCACTTTTCAATGCCTTTGGTCCAAAGTGACCTATAATGTTTTGCATTATCACATGTATTTATTTTAGGATTATGAAATTTTAGGGTTTCAGTCAAAATGACCTATAATGTTTTGAAATGGATGATGACCTTACAAGCTTCAAATCAATTTTTGATAAACATGAAAGTTGTTCATATGGTTCTTAAGAACATTTTTTCTCTTTGGGTAATCTCCATTTGAGAAACACATCAAAAGTTAGGTCTCAGTGGATTTCAAAATAGTCAGATGAATTGACTAATCAACTTCTCAAGTCCAAACTTCAAATCTTGATGAATTGATGATTAAGGACACTCAAATAAGATCAAATATGCATGAAATGATGAATGAAAGAACTTCCCTTGATTGTATTTGATCATGGGTTGAGGTTGCTTCATGAGCAAGGCACAGTTGATGCATAGTTAAATTAGGGTTTCCTTGGGAAACAATCCTCAAGCCCTTTGTTTTATCTTGATCAAATTGACAAATTGAGATACTTGGGAGGCATATATGATGATTGAGAGCCTTGTGAACCATTGTCATGCTTGCTTTCAACTTCATCTGGCCATTCTTTGAGCTTAGGGGCCTCCTAGGAGCCTTGGATCACATGATTGCTCAAGCTACAAAACAGATAAAGTTAGTGACATATTTTTGTGCTTTTGGTTAGTAAACAAAAAAAGAAAAGCAATAATATACAATTCAAGCATGCTTGGTGGTCTCAAACCAACTCACAAGTTCCCACCCAAGGGTTAAGGAGCCAAGATGCTATGATCCTTGAGGCAAGTGCAAAATGCAATGATATGATGCCATGAGGGATCTTAGGGTCAAAATTAGGGTCTTACGCATAGGAGAAGGATTTTTAAAACATATAAAAGCAATTACTTAGATCGATGCAAAATAACAGGAACATCAACAACAGTCCAATTGTTGCAAGCCTTTCCATGCGTCACAAAATTGGTGTAGTTTTCCTCTTCATCATCCTCTAACACAGCAGCTAAGTGTTGTTCATTGCCATGAATGAACCCTTCGCTACGGAAGCTAATTCGCATATCCTCAGACCTAGCAGTTGATGAACCTCGCTGAAAGCCCAGACCGGTTCTTCCTTTTTTGTCGGAGACCTCCACCATACGCCCCCACTGATCAACATTTCCTTCTTCAACAATCTTCTTTGCATCTTTCAATGAGGACATAAGTGCCCTAACTCTCTTTTCAGCAGCAATAGATAAGGCTTGGAACGGAGTTTCAACCTCTTCCTCAGCTTCAACGTGAGAGAAAGATGACAGGTGGCTAACCAATAACGCCTTTTCTCCGCCAACAATAACAAGCTTTCCATTCTTTACAAATTTGAGCTTCTAATGGAATATGGAGGTAAGGGCTCCTGCCTCATGAATCCATGGCCTTCCCGACAAACAACTGTAGGTCGGGTGGATATCCATTACTTTAAAAGTAATCTGAAAATCACTCGGACCTATCTTTACTAGAAGGTCCACTTCACCAATAACTGTTTTGCATGAATCGTCAAACGCTTTGACGATTACACCGCTATACCTCATGGGCGCTCCTTGATATAATAGCTTTGACAGAGTTGACTTTGGCAACACATTCAGTGATGACCCGGTGTCAACAAGCATATTAGACAAAGCATCATCTTTGCAATTCATAGAGATATGCAAAGCCAAGTTATGATTTCTACCCTCCTCAGGGAGTTCTTCATCACAGAAACTGAGATTGTTGTAGGAAGTGATGTTAGCCACAATATGATCGAATTGATCCACCGTACCATCATGTTCCACAAATTCTTGCTCTAGAAATCTTTGTAGTGCTTCTCTGTGCGCTTCTGAATTCATTAGCAGAGACAATACTGAAATCTTCAAGGGGATTTGGAGCAGCTGCTCCACCATATTGAACTCACTCTTTTTGATCAGACGAAGTACCTCATCATCATCATTAGCCTTCAAATTGCTGGATTCACCAGACTTACATTTTGAAGAACTAACCGGATCTACAACAGGCACTTCCACTTTCTTACTGACAGTTGATTCTTTGTTATCTTTTTGGAACACCGGCCCAAACACACGACCACTTCGGGTCACCTTGGTAACATCAGCAATGCTCACTACAGAGCTGGTCGTAGGCAATGGGACCTCTTGACCATCCTTCAACATTGTTGCATTGTACTAATATGGAACAACTTTATCGGATGAATACGGGATTTGACCCGCTAATCGTATAACCAACGGCGATACCGATCTGTTGCTGATGTTGTTACTGTTACTGCTGTCATATTGAATCACCACTCTCTCGGGATTCTTGAAAACAGGCACTATGACATTCACATCGTAATCTACATGACGGGATTAAACAATTTGAATCATGCCTTCATCCATCAACCGTTGGATGTCCCTTTTCACAACCTCACAACCTCTCGGGTTGACACTGCAGATAGCATAACCATCATGGTCGTGCTCACAATCGCTCACCATACAAATGTCCTTATGCATCGTCACCAAAGACCTTCTGATGAAACGAACATCAGACACATTGAACTCCCCAGGATAACTATTCACCATGTTAATAGAAGAATTCCCATGAGCGGGCAATGGATTTTCTTTCACGTTGGGTGCGCGGTCCTCGAAGGACACCATCCCACTCTTTATCAGTTTCTAAACCTCATACTTGAGCAGATAGCAGTTCTCAAAGTCATGTCCGGGTGCTCCTTGGTGAAAAGTACATCGGAGTTCAGGCTTGTACCACCATGGAAGTGGTTCTGGAATTTGTGGCAGGTTTCTCGATTGGAGTAGGTTCTTGAGAACCAAAGGTGGGTAAAGCTCTGCATACGTCATAGGAATAGGGTCAAAAGAGACCTTCTTCCTCTCAAAGTTTTGTTGATGGTGGTTGCTGGTATTATTGTTTTTGTTGTAAGTGTTTATTCATTGATGTGGTTGTTGCTATTGACGTTGTTGTTGTTGTTGAATTGGTGTTGATTGATTGTTGGAAAATACAGGAATTATAGAGGATACTTGATTATGGTGTTGATGGGATGGTTGACTCTTTCTGATCTGAGGCCTCCTCTGCCTCCCATTATAAATTGCATTAGCTTCTCTATCTTTCTTCTTCCCAAAACTGCTGCCATATCTCTTACTTGATGATTCTTCCTCCTTTGACAATCGTCCTTCTCGGACACCTTCTTCAAGCCTCATCCCCATGTTTACCATTTTGGTAAAGTCACTGGGGGCACTGGCAATCATACGTTCGTAATAAAATGAACTCAGGGTATTCAAAAATATTTTTGTCATTTCCTTCTCCTCTAAAGGAGGAGTGATTTGAGCAACCAATTCTCTCCATCTCTGCACGTACTCTTTTAATGTCTCTTTATCCTTCTGAGACATAGATCTCAGTTGGTCTCTATCATGCGCCATATCCATGTTGTACTTATATTGCTTGACAAAAGCTTCTCCCAAATCGTTGAAAGTGCGAATGCTTGCACTGTCCAACCCCATATACCAACGGAGCGCAGCACCGGTCAAACTGTCTTGGAAGTAGTGTATCAACAGTTGATCGTTGTCAGTTTGGGTAGACATCTTGCGGGCATACATCACCAGATGGCTGAGTAGACATGTGTTCCCTTTGTATTTTTCAAAATCAGGTACTTTGAACTTCACTGGAATCTTCACATTCGGCACCAGACATAACTCAGCAGCACTCTTCCCAAACAAGTCCTTACCTCTCAACATCTTGAATTCCTTGCGCAACTCAAGAAACTGATCCTTCATTTCGTCCATTTTCTCATAAACATCTGGACCCTCAGACGGTTCGGAATGATAAATGGTGTCCTTTACACGAGGTAAGGTGTGCACAACGGGAGGTGGCACATACATGACCGAGCTAGATGTCGGCATAGAAGCAAATGTAGGCGCAAAGCCTTCAGGCATGAAGTTCGGCGGCATTCCCCACGGGAATCCGACAGGCATAGCAGGCGCAAAGTGAGTGATAGCAGTAGGCATGGTAGAGGTATCCACCTCTGAAATAATAGTCCTCTGAGGAGGAGGAGTTGTGGGCGTTGGAGAAGATTGACTCTGAGCAGCCAACACTGACTCCATCATGGCAGTCAGTCGAGTGATCTCATCCTTCAAGTCTCTGTTCTCTTACTCAAGATGTTCCATGATTCTCAGATGATTTACGCGAGTGTTGTACCGATGAGTCAGCTTGGCTGAGGCACAGAAGAAACACCAATGAGACATCTGGCGAAAGAGAAACCTGCTTATGCAAATGATGTAGGAAATGCAATGCTTGTTTACTTATTTTTATTTTCAAGGAACTTACTGTATCATTTACAAATATATATATACTTAACAACAATTGCAACAATTTGATAGGACCATAGAAATCTCTTTTCATTTATATAATTGGAAGGATTACACTGAGTACAACTCCAGAAACCAAAAAATAAAAATACAAGAGAAAAGGAGACTAGTCATCCTAAGGATCCCTAACAACGTCAGAAGATCTAGCTGAAGTCACGTACTTCCTTCGAATGCATCGAATCTCGGTCTCAAAAGAAGCCTTCATCTGAGTCTTCTTGAGGACAAGCTGATCAACAATCTTCTTCCAAACAACAGAAGGCTCAGGCATGCTAGAAGATGAAACCTCCGGCTCTCTCGTCTCTTTGTCACTCGGTCTTCAAGTAGCTCAATAAGTGCATCTTTGTCCCTAGACTCCAACTGTAACTCTTCATGCTTCTTTCCCAAAGCATGGAAGTGCTCTTCCCACATATCCTTCTCTTGCTTCATCTTGGTGAGTTCGTCTTCCAACTC
Organism: Lathyrus oleraceus; assembly: GCF_024323335.1. Classification (NCBI taxonomy): domain Eukaryota; kingdom Viridiplantae; phylum Streptophyta; class Magnoliopsida; order Fabales; family Fabaceae; genus Lathyrus; species Lathyrus oleraceus. Next base: position 116,868,199 of record NC_066579.1, read on the forward strand.
CTCAACATCTTGGTTAGGGAGAGTTAATGGCTCAACCACAACCATAGATATAGGTCTCTCACAAGGATAAGGCATCTTCAACTCCAAAGCTCTCTTCTTCACCCAGAGAGTGTAAGCTTCCAAAGCTACACAATTGCGCGGACCAAGCTCAGATCTTCCTTTCCTATGCACACTATGCCAAGCATGCACAATCTTCTGCTTCAAATGTTGGGGGATCTTTACCCTTTTGATAGAAAAGACCTTCTAACAAAGTGTTATTAGGTTTGTCTTTCAAGGGGAACCCAAGTTATCGACGAGCCAAAGCAGGGTTGTAGTTAATTCCTCTTTGTGTACCAATGAGAGGCACATTAGAGAATTTACCACAACAATCAATAATCTCAAAACTGCTCAAAGAAGGATCATACCAAACTATATCATCATTAGTGAGAGACATAAGTCTCTGAGACCACCGTAGATATTGTTTGTTCTCCACAAAAGCAGGTATCTGAGGCAAGTGCGAAATAAACCACTTGTACAGAATAGGAATGCAACAGACAATCGTTCCACCACCCTTAGAATTCCTTAGATGCAAAGAGAAGTACATATCACCCAACAAAGTGGCACAGGATTCCCAATCAAGAAAATTCTAATGGCGTTAACATCAACAAAACCGTCAATGTTAGGGAACAAAGCTAATCCATAAATGAGCAACACAAAGATAACTTCAAAAGCATCCGCACTACCATCTTGAGCAAAAGCAGTAGCTTCCTTGATGAGGAAATCAGATGGCAACCCAAATAAACCTCCTTTCTTCACCCAATGAGCCTCTATCTCAGACTTTTTTAAGTGAGTTTTAGCAATAAGATGGGATCTGGGAATCTCTTCCAATCCACTAAATGGTACTTTCTTAGAAACAGGTATTCCTAAGAGATGAGCATACTTCTCTAATGTAGGCACAAGCTGATAATCTGGAAAAGTGAAGCAACGGTAGAGAGGATCATAGAACTGCACTAACACACTCAAAAGTCCTTCAACTACATCAACAAACAAGATAGGTAGAAGCTTCCCATGACGTTGTTTGAAGTCCAAGTGATCTAATACAAAAGATACTAGCTTCCTTAACTCTTTTAAGTCATGACATCTGAAACTGTACTTCTTAGTGTTCCTTTGTCCATAATCCATGGTCTGAAAATATTTGCAAATAATACCTCAGCTCCTTAAAACTTTCGTGTGATGAATGTTATTATGTGCATGAATGCATGGATGAAACAATCACAAATAAGGGATCACACACAAGGCAAACAAACAAAGGTCAAGGGATGAATCAAGTCATTATCAAGATCAATCATCCATTTTGGTGGATTATGGTTTTCACCTTATCAACATCCAAGTTCCATTGATATTGACAAGACTTGATTGGATCAACCAAGAATTAAGGGTTTGTTGTAAATCACGAGCATGGAGTCTGGGTAAGAACCATCCCAAAGGAGTGAACTAAGGATAAAAACCTGTAGATCATGTTCTAAAAAGTTCCCAGAGTCTTAATTCCATCTATCAGATATTACAGGTTAAGATGACTGACTCATCGACCCATAATATTCTCAAGACAAACTCGTCTGAGTGTAGTATCGCATAACAACTGTTATCAAGTCTACACTTGAACAGTCTCCGCACTACGTCCTAAATAGGTCAAGAGGAGAGGGGGGGGGGGTAAATGTTCTACGGTCCTCATCTTCTCGGACCCAAATTAGAGATAGTAATGCCGAACCACAAATACTTGTGTGAAATTTCCAAATCCAAAAGGGTCTCTAGTGAGAAGATGGATCTCAAGCCAACTTGTTAAGGACTACTCCACACAAGTCGAACATGACTATACCATCCTCCTATCTTAATTGCACTCAAGTTCGGGTTAGAACTTATCTCACCACTCAGGGATCACCAAGCACAACAAGTTGATTATATCACACAAATATACATACATCACATATATACAATTATATACACACAAAAAGTAGGCTAAACCCACTGGAGACTACTCCCCAGCAGAGTCGCCACTTAATTTCTGTAGCGGTAAATTCATGATCATCAAGCTATGGATAAGCGAGACATCAAATAACAAGAGTCGCCACCGCGCTTTTATTGTTTCCAAGGGAAAAGGGAAAAGTACGAACAAAATCCAAAAGTAAGAAGTTTTCAAATCAAAACTAATAAAATGTCAGAGATTACATGTAAGGGGGTTGGTTACACAGAGGGAAGGTGTTAACACCCAAAGTGTCCTAGGTACTCCTAGGGAGCCCTTTTTGTGTGCATATGTATTTTGGAAAAAGTGATGTTTACAAACAAATAGAATGGGGGGATGAGAAAAGAATTCATTAATTATATTTTTGTGTTTGACAAGACCTTCGGACTTGTGCCTACGTACCAACATAAGAATGAGGGATCAAAACCTCGTAGTTCGTGGTATAAATTTCAAAGTGTATGCATTGCTTTTAACAAAAATTTAAGTTTGAAAGGCACAAAGGCCTAAAAATGGTTTGAATGAGTTAGTTCTTTTTGGCTTTTTGAAAGTTTAGGTCAAGTATAATTAAGTCTATTTACAAGTTTTATTAAGAAAAGAAGTTTGAAAATGCAATGGCATAAGGCCAAAGTTTCTAGTTTGCAAAGTGGTCAAAGTTTAGAATAAAACTAGTTCAAGCAAAGAAGAATTTTTAAAAGGAGGGAGAGATTTTGAAATTAAAGAAGTGGGGAGGAGATGAAGAGACTAATCCTAAGCACAAATTTAAAAGTTAAGAGTTGAAAAGATCTAACCAATGGGTAGCAATCCAATAGACAAGAATGTCATATAGAAACCCAAATTCCCTTGGACATTTAAAATCAAGCAACACACAATGCATATTATATCAATCTTGAAGATCAAGGCATCAAATAAAGATAGCCACATCCAAGCTTATCCACTCCATGATCTCCTTCAAATTTGCTCATGTAACAGATGAATTCCACAAGTCACATGTTCAAAATAACAGCTTCACAATGATCATGTAGCAGATGAACTCAGATGGATCTTCAAAGATGTATCAGATGAAGTTTCAAATTGCAAGCACTTGGTTTCATAAAAGTTGGCATTGGACAAGTCCTTTAGCATAGGAATGTTGCCTAAATTCTAAGTCCAATTGTCCAAGATCAAGTTAACAGTCCACACAAAAGTTTTTTAGGGTTTTTGTTGTTATTATGTACATTAATGGTCAAAGACCACACAAACAAACAAAATATACACAATCAATATATATCACACAATATGGTCCAAATGGACAAAGTGAAAATGGCATTAACATAAACAATTAGAATGGTATGAATAATGGCAAATGAATAGAGCTTAAAATTAAATGGCATTAAAGTAAATGGCTTGAAATTAAATGTTAGTTGTTAATGAGTTAGAAGTTAGTATTGTTTTGCTTTTGCTTTATTTTTTATTTTTTTAAGTCATTCTTTGGAGAACACTCAACCCACTTATCACAAGCATGGATCCTTGAGCCAAGACATCTTCCAAAGAAAGGAAAAAAGGCCAAGTTTCCACACAATACCATGAAAGAGGGGAGACTTACAATCTCACTAACTAGAATGCTATGTCTTTTGTGTCAAAAATTTAGCGCTATGTTAAGCAATCGTAATTGAACTTATGTAGAAGTCATAACTATTTGAGGTCGGGCAATAGAATTTTGGTGTTAATGCATGTTAGAGACATAGTATAATGGACTATGCCCATGAAACATACCACACACAAAAATAATATGCAAAAGAGGTGGCCTAATCTCATCCATACTTATGTTGATTTTGCAATCAACTAGCCTTAGGATTTTGAGATGTCATAGGCCAAGTGAAATGAATGCATAAAGAAGGGGAATTAGATGAAGAAGGAGGGAAATGGATCACAACTCAAATTGTTCAAAGGAAGACTTTTACCAAGTTAATATCATTCATTCATTTTGGGAGATGGAATGTACATTCCATCAATCCCCTAAATCCAATGATATTAACCTAACAAAGTCAAATCAACCTTGACCAAGGCCCAACAACACAAGTCAAACTTACATAAACCAACATAAGAGGTCAACACAATTATTTGACATTTATTCAATTTAAAAAATACTAAAATAATGCATTTAAATTAAATATGGTTTGTCAAATTCCTAAAACCTCATCAAAACATCAAAGAAATGGCCATGAGATTTATCATAGGTCAAACAAGGTCAAATGACCTTGGAGAAAAAATTTCAGAATTTTTAAAGACTTAAAAGTATTTTAAACAATTAAAAATCAAATAAATCATGAAAAATATTAATAATGATCCAAAAAATAATTTTAATTCAAAATATGAACGAGGAAATTATTTAAAATTTTTTGGTGAAACTCTCATATTTTTTGGATCAATATTAAAATTAATATGAATTAAAACAAAAATCAAAAAATCAAAAAAACGTGAGCCACTCGATCTCCCTCATTAATTGAGGTGGTAAATCAAGTGGATGGAAACGCGGGTTCTATGGTGGAACTTAGTCAGTGCGTCACACGCGTGGTAATCAAAACCAACACCTAAGATTAAAACATTTCAAATGGATCCTATGGTCTGGAGATGTGCCAACACACCGCCAGAGCCAGAGCTTCGGTCTTCTTCTCCGGTGGACCTCACCGGACTGGTCCACCCTCAACCATCACCAATATAAAATAGGAGTACATGATCTGAAAGAAAAAAATGGCGTAGAGCACGAATCTGACCTCAATTTCAACTAACTCAAAATATATAAAAAGATATGAGGAGTTGAATTTTGAGGTATGACAACTGAGTTACTTCGATTTGACCTCAAAGCAACTCAATCTTCTAGCCTACATTGGTAGGACTTCAGACAACCAAAGATCCAAGAGAATTGATGAGAATTGAGTGAGAATCGAAGAGATGAATTTTTCTGAAATTTACCTTCAATGTTGTGCAGAAATGGATCTTGTTTGCTTCAACCTTGATCTGATCACACTTAAGAAGCTTGCAGGAGAGGTTTGGCAATAGTACAAAGCTTTGGATCCTTGAGTTTCTGAATCTCAAAACAGTGAGATTCAAACTCAATTTTCAAGTTGAAAATTCTCAGGTTTTCCTTTGAATGGTGAGGGTTTCAATTGGGGGGGGGGGGGGGCAAAGCTGGCGCGCAAGGTCTGTTTGAATTGAGCTCCAAGGGCCTGTATTTATAGCAATTATGACTGATATTTGCACACTTGAAAAATTGCTAAATTTGGACATTTCATGCACAAGCTTGCATGGGCGTGTACATGCCCATGAAGCAATACAATTAAGTCCACTTGCAACTATACTAAGGTTCAAACCAAGCTTGGATGTAAAGGCAAAGTGACATGGAGATTTTGGCATTTGACTTCTTCCAATCATGCAGACCTGTTAAAGCCATGTGCAGCCCTAACAATCCTTATCCAAAATGCATGAACTTGGGTTGTTTGGAAAGCTTAAATCAAGGGGAATAACTTTGATGTTGGACACTTTTTCATTTGGAACTTGGATTATGGTGAATTTTGAGGTGGAAGTTTGGAAATTTCAACATGTTGAAATTTTTCTAAGTGTCAAGCCATATATCTCAATATTCCACCTTGCTTAACTTTTTATGTGAGCTTCAAATGAGAAACGTGTCTTCATCAAAGTTGTATCTCTTTCAAAGACCTTAAAAATGGTCACCAATTTCATGTCATTTGGATTTAGAATGATAGAGTTATGCATTTTTGAAGTTGAGGAAAATCACTTGTTCAATGGTATAGTTCAAAAATGACCTATAATGTATCCTCATATCGCCTGCTCATAAACGTTGAATCATCTCTCACTCCAAACATCAAAGTTGAAGTAGACATATTGAATTTTATTGTGAAACTTGGAAATATTTCATCTCATAAAAATTGAGCAAGTTATGGCCTTAGGAAGTTGACTTTCAAATTAGGGTTTAGACAAAATGACCTATAATGTTTCAACATAGAAAATGATTTTCCAAGCAAACCTAGCTCTAGGTATCAACATGAAAGTTGTTTTTAATGTCGTTTAGAGTAACTTTTCCCTTGGAATTATTTTTGTATGGTGAAAATTGTAGGAGATAGGGTCTAGGGGGACCCAGTTTTGATCAGATGAATTCATCTAGCCAACCACCATCAACCAACTTGCTAACCTTCAATTCTCTTGACTTTCTAGGATTATGGTAGATCATATATGCATAAGATGATGAATTTTTAAGTATCCATTGATAAATTTGATCATTTGGTGAGATAGCTTGTTGGAGAAGTTACTCAAGATACCTAGTCAAACTAGGGTTTCCAAGGCAAATCACCTCCAAACTCTTGAAGAAAACTTGATCAATATAACATGCAGAGATCATTGGGACTCATATATGATACTTATAGTCATTGTGGATCAATCCTTGGTTGTGCTTTTAGCCATGAGGGTCTCAAACCCTAGGTGTGAACTTGATGAATTTTGATGATCATGCCCTACCTACAAAAGAGTTAGGCAAATACAAAGACATGTTTTTGGTATTTTGGTTAGTGAAATGATAAAATACAAGTATGATACAATCACATGGTGCTTGGTGATCTCTCCCAAAATAAACCCTATGAAATAGGGATAAGGAGGATGCCAAGGTATGATCCCAATGCTAATGCATATGATGAAATTGCATGAGGGATCTTAGGGTCAAAATTAGGGTCTTACACTGTTGGTAACCCATTGCCTTCTTGATATTAGATCTCAAGCCATTCACAAACTTAAGACATTTGGATCTCTCAGCATTAGCAGTATTGTAATGGGGACAAAATTTGATCAACTCCTCAAACTTTGCAGCATACTCGTCTACGACACCATTACCTTGCTTCAACTCAAGGAATTCAATTTCCTTCTTTCCACGAACATCTTCTGGAAAATACTTCTCTAGAAAAGCATCACGGAAAAGTGCCTAAGTCACTTCAATGTCATCCTCGTCAAATCTCTGAACAGTGTTGCGCTACCAATCCTCATCTTCTTTCTCAAGCATATGAGTCCAAACTTCACCTTATGCGTATCTGAACAATTCATAACTCGAAATATTTTCTCAATCGCCTTCAACCACTCTTGAGCTTTGTTAGGTTCATGGGCTCCTTCAAAAGTTGGTGGATTGTTCCTCTGGAACTTCCCCAAATCACAGAACTCATCAACATCACGCTCCCGATCACCAGCGTTCATTTACGGAATGGCACCAACCAATAAGGTCAATGTCGCTGCAAGCGCATCATCATTCCTTCCAGCAACCATCTTCCTGCTACACCAACCAAACAACCATAACAGCAAGGATTATTAAACAAATGGTACCAATTGTGGCATCCATACAATTCAGATACAACGGAATCAAACAAATTCATAACCTGGCCGAATGACCGACAGTGCTCTGATACCACTAATGTAACACCCCCTAAACTTATACTACTCAAATACAACATATAATTGCTTAATCAGAGTAAAGTAAAGCATGTATATCAAAAAGTAACACGGATTGTATATCAAAAACCAAATAACACGGATTGTATATCAAAAACCAAATAACCAACATGTAAACTCACACAGCAGAATAACATCTTTCTTCATAAATGTTAAATAGTGATGATTCCCATAAATCATCTACCACAAAATATCATTTTGGGCTCTAAGGCCACTTAGTATCAAAACCAACATATCCAAATAATAAGATAAAAGAGAGCACAACAATATCTCTCAACATCAAAACAAATACAAATAATCCCATAAACCCCAAGTGTTACATGACCACACCACTATAGACTACCTAGTCAAAACACAACACGAACTAGCCTCTGAATCTAATCCTTGTGCGAAGCACCACTATCTCTGGTACCTGAGCGATGTCACGATAGAACATCATTCCAACAGAAGGGTGAGAATTCAAATCATTATAGAAAAACATAATAATATGAAATGTATAACAAACATACATATATTATTAGAATTCTTCATGCTTCATACAAACATGCATCATATCATATTATTACAGAATCACATGTTTATCATCATACGACATGGCTCAATAATCCACAAGTATTCATTTATAAATACTAAACGATGTACAAAAGTCATATTTCACAACATATCGATTTCATGTACATATTATCATCCATCATCATTTATAAATCATCATCAAATATGTATACAACTTTCACATGATTCTATAATGTATACAAGTCACCATTTCATCACATATATCACAAATATGCACACATATCACATCAACAAAACATCAACAATTCATTTCAAATTGATCACCTAAAATCCACGTATATGCATATCTACCAAAATCATATCACATAATCACACAAACAACAATTTACACCGACATGTGCGACTCAATGTGTGACTCAATGCGATATGCATGTGGATCCCATCCATTATCATTTCCGTCTTGCCGAGTGTCTCTCAAATAGACTAGATAACCACCTCTAAAGCTCGATTCGGCCTTAAGCTTTCAGACCTCATTCGGCGTTAGGTTTGGAACAAGGAAATAATCTACGCGAGATTACCCAACATTTCCTCTTTCATAGACTCATGCTAGTGTAAGTGTGCAACAACAACAAGACTCATGCAATTAAGACGATCACAACCCCTTAATCATACATAAGCATCCCACATCCAACATTTGCACAACATACACCTAACACGACTTCAATCCCAAACAATACATCAAATAACATTCATCTTTATCACAACACAGTAACATAAAATATACAAGCCAATTCATGTTATTCATCAAATTCACCAATTCACATCATCACATACATAATTTCAAGTATTATGATTCTTCAGAAATCCATCTAAAACCATCCAATACATGCCAAACAATAGAAAACATGTCATTCACATTCACCACACAGACAACATACATCCACATTAGGATTCTTTTTATAAAATATTAATCTACTATTATCAAAATGAATATCACGTTATATATAATATTCTTAGCTTCGTAATGGTCCAAACGGAACCTCAAACGGATTTACGGTTCAAAAGTTATTGAATTTACAAGTTTTTGAAAATGCTGTCAAAAACCAGAAAATTTGCTGTTGCGAAAATGCTGTCAAAAACCAGAAAATTTGTTGTTGCAAAAATGCTGTCAAAAACCAGAAATTTGTTGTTGCAAAAATGCTGTTGTCCAACATGAATTTTCATCATAAAATCAAGTTATATATATATATATATATATATATATATATATATATATATATATATATATATATATATATATATATATATATATATATATATATATATATATATATAGCAACTATTAAGATCATAGAATAAAGATTCTAAGCTCCATTAATGTTCACCAAAATCACAAATCAACCATTTTCAAGTGAAACTCAAACATGCAATTATACACCAAATCATGTTCTATACACATACCCATTCATGGAATTCAATATAGAAACATCATAGCATAATATAAACATCAATTTTATGGATTAAAACATAAACATATGTTAAGGTTTCTCAAAAATCAAAATCCCCAAATCCTAAGTTCATTATATCTAACCCACATACATTACATACATTATGTTTACCTATAACCACTTAAAATTCCACCCTTACCTTAGTATAGATGAAATCTCTAGGTCCTTCTTCTTCTAGTTTCCTCTTCTCCTCTTTCTCGTCTCTTCTCTCTTCTTCTCTTGTTTTACAAAACTAACTCTAATCTCTAAAACCCTTACTATCTTTTTAACTCATAATGGGCTTAACCCACTTATCCATCCATTCTAATTAATTAGGCCCATTACTAGACAATTGCTATTTCTACTCATAAAATTCAATTATTCAAATAACACATATATTCAAATAATTCAAATAATCACCAGAACACATATTTAATTAATTATCACAACAAATAATGATTAATTAAAATAAACACCTAATAAATAAATACGGAAATTAAATTCGGGTGTTACACTATTCATCACCTTCCAGTGTCAAATTCGTCAGATTACATTAACACTGACCAGAAATGCATCCTATACTGCCTCCACAAAAGACTCAAGTTGAATCTGCCAGCCCTACTGTTCAAATATCTGAGGGATTCCGTCAGGGACACTAGAAATCACATGAAGCCCAGAAACTACATTCCTCTCGGAAGGTTCATCTCCGACGTTCTGATAGAAAGTGGATTGGTGGATCATCTGATATCCCATAATCTGATGGAAGATGTGACGGTAGACACCGACAAGCCTCTGAACTCAAGAAATCTGAAGAGTATGGGCATCATTGAGAGAGTTTTGGTCAAGCCAACTCTGGACACCTCCTGGGAAGCTCTGAAAGATCAGAGGAAAATACCCAATGGTTTCTATCTATTCTCTAAGATAGATCCCCCAAAGATCATCGCCTACTATCTGCAGAACCTGGAAAATCAAGGTGTGGACATCTCTGACTTCTCGGTGGATTGGCTACCTGAACATCCATCCAATTTCATGAAGAGGATGCGAGACCCATCTGAAAGAAAGTCAAAGAAGAAAACTCTGAAGTTGGGGGAACCACTTGTGCCTCCGGCCTCCTCCTCTCCAAGTAAGTCCCAACCCTCTGAATCTCCTACTTTTCATTTAAGGCAATTTTCTTCTTCCCTACCTTAACCATCCCCCCATCTACACAAACTTTGAGCCCACAACATCCACCATAAATCCCTCTGAACCTCATACCTCTAACCCACCCTTTCCTCCCCTTCAACCTTTTAATCTCGCCACCACAACACTCCCCGTCTCTGAGGTCCTACTATTTAATGAACCCATATCACCACCCTCTTATACTCCTTCCTCTCCACCTTACTACAACATATCATCTGACTCTGACCAGCCAGAACCATCTAATCCCCAATCCCCTACACTTGCTCAACTCTAAGTTCACACCCTCTCTAATCTAAACCCATATGAGCCAGAAACCTTCATCCCTTCTCCATCTGAACACCCAACCGCACCACCCTCTGAACATCACACCGAAACTCCCTCTGAAAACCGTGTGGCCCAAACATCTGACTCTCCCCTTGAAACCATCACCACCCTACCAGAACCTGAACCTACCTTTGAACTTGAACCTACCTTCCCCACCCTGGAAGAGGCAGTTGCTTTATTTGCTGAGTCGTCAGTGGAAAAGCTCAGAATACTGTCTGAAAACTCTAAAATTAGTGATGATCCCTCTGCAGTGAGGATTCACTAGAATAGAGTAATCAGATGGATGACATCTGAGGCTTTCAAGTTGAAAGGCCTCTCTGAACAAGTCAGAAATGACTTTATCAAAGAAGCTGGAGAGAGGCTAGAGGCTCATCTACCCAGAGAGGCAGAAGATAAAGCTCGCAGAGAAGCAGAAGAAAAGGCTAGACTGGAAGCAGAAGAGGAAGCCAGAAAAAAAGCTGCAGAAAAGGCCTCCGCTGAGGCTGTTGCTGCTGAAGCTGAAACCAAAGCCAAGGTTGACGCTGAAGAAGCAGCACACATTGCTGCGGAAGAAGCTGCCAAGGCAAAGGACATAACTCCGACTCATGGGGACCCATCTCAGTCTAACTTTTCTCCACTGGTATTGAAGACTCTGAAGGAACTACAGAAAGAGCAACAGATTGTGAGAGCCAGACTGGATCAACAGGACTCTGTCAACTCCAACATTCAGAATCTGCTGACTCGGCTACTGCAAAGGATGCCACCTCCTCCGAACCCTTAGGAACAATTCAAATTGTTTTTCTATCTTTATCTAAGTATTTAACCTATATGTCTGTTTAAGTTTTTTTTCTTTCTCTTATCTGTACTTTTCTCTTATCAATGAAATATGTCTTGCTTTACTTGCCTTGCTATGTTTTTCTGAGTCTGACAAAAAGGGGGAGAATTAACTAAATAGCCTCTGATGAAATAATATATAAGCCTCATAATTCACTACGCACATTTAATAACTATTATTATGAAGTCTAAAGTTCTGCAGGAAGTATCTGAGTAAAACATCTGAGAAACAAGCTATACAACTTAAGGAGAATTGGAAATAACTTCTAAACCTTCGTAAGCATCAGACTTAGGGGGAGATTTATTATCTTAGGGGGAGTTATCATATATCTGACTCTGAGATAACTCCTTTAAATTTTTATGAAGTATCATTGTTTCATCAATAGTCTGAAGTTTTTGTCATCATCAAAAAGGGGGAGATTGTTAGAACAAGATCTTGGGTCTATAATTCATCTATAAAGTTTTGATGATAACAAAGGATGAAACAAATTGGTAGCCTAACGAATTTATCTAAGTATGCAGGACTCTAACAGAAAATGGATCTGATAGACAACATCTGACATCACTCAAGTCCAGAACAGTTGACTTAGAGTCAAATAAAGTAGTTACTCTGACTCTGAAGACAACGGTGCTTAGATCGTCTGAAGGTTGAAAACTCAGATACTATGAATCTGAAGGATTCCACACATAGTTACTTTACTGATTCGTACATCTGAAGAAGGTCCTACAGAAGACATATCAAGAACTTCTGAAGAAAATCAATTCTAAACAACTATCTGAAAAATACATGCTGAACAAGAAGATCTAGATTTCGCGCACTTTGATTCAAGTAAAACAAATCAGACACAAAACTTAGTAACGAAGTATTCCATAATTGGTATTAATCTTTATTTGGAAAAGAATAAACACTCTCCAAAATTGCTATGGAAAGGACAACGAACTTAATGTCAATTAAGTTACATCATTGACAAGATACTACATCAATGCTTCAGCCAACAGTCTCATATTCGAAGCATTATATAAAGGCAAAATCATCATCAGACCAAGCACAAAGCAATCACACAAGAATACTGCAAACTCAATTCTACATTTTTCATTCATTCTTGTTCAAATCTGTTCACACGAGTTGTTACTCCAAGTGTGAATTTTTACTGTTCCTATTGTGTTAATATTGCTTACCTAGAAGCACTGAACACTTCCTTGTAATTCTCAAATAGTTGTTAAATATTTCCTCAAGTGACTTGTGAAGTCTGTAGACTTGAGAGGGCTAAGAGATCTTTATTCTCTTAGACAATTTTGTTGTAATCTTTCTAGATTATTGGATTAAGTCCTTGTTAAAGGAGAAATCACCTTGGCCGAGTGGACTGGAGTAGCTTTGAATTTCAAGCGAACCAAGATAAATTTCTATGTTGATTGATTTATCTTCCGGGTGTGTGGCGTTTGCAAAAGTTTTTTATTTCAGTGAAAACAATTCAAACCCCCTTTTCTTGTTCTTCTCTACCTTCATCCTCCTCACCCCTCATTCATTGGGTTTGCATTGGAAGAGATCACCAAGCACATTTATGATTGTATCATACTTTGTTTTTATTTGTTTACTAACCAAAATATCAAAATATGTCTAGTGTAGTTTCATTTCTTTTGTAGGTAGTGTGTGTATTCAGTTGTGTCTTATCTAGCTTATATCTAGAGTTTGAGACCCTCAATGCAAGAGATCAATCAAGTAAAGGTTCAAATTGGTTCTAAGTATCATATATGGATCCCCATGTTCTTTATTTTTCATTTTGATCAAGAATTCATCAAGGTTTTAAAGCTTATTTACCTTGGAAGCTCTAATTCATCTGGGTATCTTGTGTGACTTTCCTTAGTAAGTTTCTTCAACAATTGGCCAAATATATCAAGGTATACTTCATTATACATCATATTAAGAATATATGATTCTCCATGAGCCCTAAATATCAAAGGAACTTCAAGTTTACAAGTTGGTTCAAGGAGGTTAACCAGAGAAGTCAAGTGATCAAATCTAGGGTTCCCTAGACCCTATATTCTACAATTTTTGTCATATGAAAATTATTCCAAGAGAAACGTTACTCTTTATGACATTACAAACAACTTTCATGTTGGAATCAAGAGCTAATTTTGCTTGGAAAGTCATTTTTTATGATGAAAGATTATAGGTCATTTTGTCGGTGCCCTAGATGGAAGGTCAACTTCCAAGAACCATAAATTGCTCATTTTTATAATATGAATTACATCCAAGTTTCATGATTAGTTTCAATATATCTTCTCCAACTTTGCTTCTTTGAGAAATTTCAAATTCTACTTGCAAGGGAATTTACCAAGAGGAAATATTATAGGTCATTTTAGGCCATCATCATTGAACAAACAATTTTCATCAACTTCTAAATCCATAAGTCCCTCATACAAGATTCAAATTGTGTCAAATTTGTAACCAAAATTAAGAGGAATTAAATAGATACAACTTTGAAGAAGGAACCGTTTTCATTTGAAACTCATAGAAAAAGTTATTCAAGGTGGAAAAAGTGGTCATTTGACTTTTAACTTAGAAAACTTTCAACTATGTGTAAGACCCCAATTTTGACCCTAAGATCCCTCATGCTATCTCATCATATGCATTGGTATTGGGAGCACATCTTGGCATCCTCCTTACCCCTCACTCATTGGGTTTGTATTGGGAGAGATCACCAAGCACCATTTGATTATATCATACTTTATATTTTATCATCTTTACTAATCAAAATACTAAAAATATATCTTTGTATGCACTAACTCTTTTGTAGGTAGGGCATGTGCTCACCTTTGATTCATCATGCTCACATCTAGGGTTTAAGACCCTCATTGCAAGGAGATCAATCAAGAATGGCCTAAAATGGCTCTAGGCATCATATATGGATCCCCATGATCTCCACATGTTATTTTGATCAAGAAATCATCAAGAGTTTGGAGTTGGTTTGCCTTGGAAACTCTAGTTCATCTGGGTGTCTTGTGTAACTTCTTCAACAAGCTTCTTCAACATTTGATCAAATATTTCAAGGGATACTTAAAATTTCATCATCTTATGCATATATGATCTCCCATGAGTCCCAAAAGTCAAGATAATTGCAAGTTAGCAAGTTGGTTGATGTTGGTTGACCAGAGGAATTCATCTAATCAAAACTGGGGTTCCCTAGACCCTATCTCTCACCATTTTTGTCATATGAAAGTTATTCCAATAGAAATTTTATTCTAAATGACATTCCAAATAACTTTCATGTTGAGGTAAAGAGCTATTTTTGCTTGGAAAGTCATTTTTTATGGTGAAAGATTATAGATCATTTTGTCTAAACCCTAATTTGGAGGTCAATTTCCGATGGCAATAACATGATCAATGTTTATGATATGAAAAATTTCCATGTTTCACAATCAAATTCAATTTGTCTACTTCAACTTTGATGTTTGGAGGAAGATATAATTTAACTTTTATGAGCATGTGATATGAGGATACATTTTAGGTCATTTTGGACAAATGCCATTGAATAAGTGATTTTCCTCAACTTCAAAAATGCATAACTCCTTCATATTAAATCTAAATGAGGTCAAATTTATGACCCTTTAGAAGGACTTTGAGAGATCTACAACTTTGATGAAGGAGAATTTCTCATTTGAAGCTCACATAAAAGGTTAGCCAAGGTGGAATAAGTGAACATATGGCTTGACACTTAGAATTTTTTTTGACATGTTTGATTTTCCAAACTTCCACCTCAAAATTCACCATGATAAAAGCTTCAAATTAAAAAGTGTTCAACATGAAAGTTGTTCCTTTTGATCTAACCTTTCCATAAAGCCCAATTTCATCCATTTTGGACAAGATTTGAATGGGTTGCGCATGGCTTGAACATTTCATCATCATTTGACAAGATTGAACTTCAAACATCTATTCACAATTGCCTAACATTCCAACATGACTTCAACCTTGCTTACACTCAATTATGGATCAGATGGACTAATTTCATGGGCTTGTACACGCCCATGCACCCATGCATCACACATTGCTAATTTTGGAAGTTCACTTCAATTGTGCAAATATCAATTGAGTTGGCTATAAATAGAACCCTCCATGCTCATAATTAAGGACCATGCATGCCAGCTTTGATCCCAAGCATTCAAACCCTTCCATTTGAGAGGATAAATCTGAGAATTTCCATGGGAAATTGAGTTTGAATCTCACTGTTTTGAGATTCAAATCTCCAGGGATCCAAAGCCTTTTGATCATTCTAATTTACTTCTTCAAGCATTCAGAACAAGATCAAGCACAAACAAGAGCAAGAACAATCGAATCCAGACCTGCATTGAAGTTATTTTTCAGAAAATTTCATCTCTTTGATTCTCACTCAATTCTTCATAATTCTCTTGGATCTTTGGTTGTCTGAAGTTCTACCAATGTAGGCAACCAGATTGAGTTTCTTTAAGGTCAAATCGAAACAACTCAGATCGTGCACCTCAAATTTCAACTCCTTGTATCTCTCAATATACTTGGAGTTAGGATGAATTGAGGCCAGATTCGAGCTAAATGCCATTTTTAATTTAAAATCATGTCCTTCATTTTAATTTTGGTGATGGTTGTGACTGACCCAGTCCGGTGAAGCTCGTCGAAGAAGGAGACCGGAGTTGTAGCTCCGGTGGTGAGTTGGTAGGTTCAGAACCATATGATTCATTTGAAATGATTTAATCTCACGCATTGGTTTGGATGACCGTTTGTATGGCGTGCTGACTAAAGACCATCGTGGATTGCGCGTTTGTGACCACTTGATCTACCACCTCAATTAATAAGTGAGATCAAGTGGTCCACATTTTTTCTGATTATTTGATTTTCATTTTATTTGTTTTATTTTCATTAATTCATATTAATTTTAATATTAATCCAAAAAATATGAGAGTTTCACCAAAAAATGTTAAATAATTTCTTCTTTCATTTGCTGAATAAAAATTATTTTTTGGATCATTATTAATATGTTTCATGATTTAATTGAATTTTTGAATATTTTTAATTATTTAAAAATAGTTTTAAGTTTCCAAAAATTATGAAATTTTATCTCCAAGGTCATTTGACCTCGTTTGACCTATGATAAACCTCATGGCCATTTATTTGGTGTTTTGATGAGATTTTAGGAATTTGACAAACCATAATTTAATTTAATGCATTATTTAATTGATTTTAATTGTTTAATTTCAAAATAAATTGTGTTCAGCATTTGATATTGACTTGTTGAGTTTGACTTGTGTTGTTGGGCCTTGGCCATTTTCACTTTGCTCATTTGAGCCATACTTTGTGAATATATTGTGTTTGTATATACTTGTTTGTGTTTGTGGTCTTTTGACCTTAATGTACATAATAAGAACAAAAAAACCTAAAAGACATTTTGTGTGGATTGTTGGTTTGCTCTGAGACATTGGACTTAGAATTAGGAAACACTCCCTATGCAAAAGGACTTGGCCAATGCCAACTTTCAAAAACCAAGTGCTTGTAAAGTGAACTTTCATCTGATACAATATTGAAGATCCATTGGAGTTCATCTGCAACATGGTCATATTGAAGTTGTTATTTTGAACCTGTGTCTAATGCATATCTTTGAAGTCATCTGATGCATGGGGAATTATGAAGAAGATCATGGAGTTGCTAATCTTGGATGTGGCTATCTTTATTTGATGTCTTTCTCTTTATTTTGCTATTTGTGTATTGATATTGCTTGATTCTAAAGTCCAAGGGAAATTTGGGTTTCTATATGACATTCTTGTCTATTGGATTGCAACCCATTGGTCGGATATTTTCAACTCTCAACTTTTAAATTTTTGCTTAGGATTAGTCTCTTCATCTCCTCCCCATTTCTTTAATTTCAAATCTCTCCCTCTTTTAAAAAAATCTATTTTGCTTGTGATTTCAAAACTTTGACCATATTGCAAATTAGAAACTTTGGCCTTATGCCATTTCATTTTCAAACTCTTTTTCTTAAATAAACTTGTAAATGAACTTAACTATACTTGACTTAAAATTTCAAAAGCCAAAAAGAACTAACACTCATCCAAACCTTTTTAGGCCTCTTGTGCCTTTGTTAAACTTAAAATTTTGTTAAAAGCAACTCACTCACTTTGAAATTGATACCACGAACTACGAGGTTTTGATCCCTCATTTTTATGTTGGTACGTAGGCACAAGTCCGAAGGTCTTGTCAAACACAAAAATATAATTAATGAATTCTTTTCCCATCCCTCCACTCTATTTATTGCAAACATCATTTTATACAAAAACACATATGCACACAAAAAAGGGCTCCCTAGGAGTACCTATGACACTTTGGGTGCTAACACTTTCCCTCTATGTAACCAACCCCTTTACCTGTAATCTCTGGCATTTTATTAGTTTTGATTTGAAAAATTCTTATTTTTGGGTTTTATTTGTACTTTTCCCTTGGAAACAATAAAAGCGCGGTGGCGACTCTGGTTTTATTGACGTCTAGCTTATCCATAGCCTGATGGTCATGAATTTACCGCTACACTATGTTTGATTCTTCCGACTTCCACCTTCAAATTCTTCATGATCCAAGCTCCAAATGGAAAAAGTTTCAACATAAAATTTGCTCCCCTTCATGTTAGATTTCCAAAGATTCCAATATCATGACATTTGGAGTATTGTTGATTAACTTGCACATGGCCCTAATTGGAAATTTTCATGATCATTTTTCATTTCACTAATGCATGGTTTCATGTTATTGTTGCAGCATCATTTCAACATGATTTTGGACCTGTTTACATCATTTCATGGGCCTTGTGCATGCCCATGCAAGCATGTAACCTCACATTGCTATTTTTGACATTTGTTTGAAAGTGTGTGAAAAGCAAGTGAATTGGATATAAATACATTGCCCTTGAGCTCAGAATGAAAACCCTTCTGCCCTAACTTTGATCTTGCAATTCCCTACCCTCCATTGATAGGATAACCTTGAAGATTTCATTTAAAATCGAGCTTCAATTCCAATTTTGTTTTGGGATTGAAACTCCAAGGGTCCAAACCATTTTATCATCCATTTCACTTCTTACAAGTTGGTAGAAGCAAGCCAAGCCAAATTGGAAGAGAGATCGAGCTCAATTGCATCAAACTGAAGGTGATTTTTCTAAATTTTCTCTTCTTTGATTCTCCCTCAATTCTCCATTATTTTGCTTGTTCTTTGGTTGTCTGAATACCTACCAATGTAGGCATTATTGATTGTTATGGTGAATTCTCTAATGTGCCTCTCATTGGTACACAAGGAGGAATCAACTACAACCCTTCTTTGGCTCGTCGTCAACTTGGGTTCCCCTTGAGAGACAAACCTAATAACACTCAGTTAGAATGTCTTTTCTATCAAGAGGGTAAAGATCCTCAACATTTGAAGAAGAAGATTGTACATGCTTGGCATAATGTACATAGGAAAGGAAGATTCGAGCTTGGTCCGTGGAATTGTGTAGCTTTGGAGGCTTACACTCTTTGGGTGAAGAAGAGAACTTTGGAATTGAAGATGCCTTATGCTTGTGAAAGAGCTATGTTTATGGTTGTAGTTGAGCCATTAACTCTCCCTAACCAAGATGTAGAGGAGTTGGAAGACGTACTCGCCAAGATGAAGCAAGAGAAGGATGTGTGGGAAGAGCGTTTCCATGCTTTGAGTAGAAAGCATGAGGAGTTACAGCTTGAGTCTAAGGACAAAGACGGACTTATTGAGGTTCTTAAAAACCGAGTAATGAAGAGACAGAGAGAACCGGAGGTTTCATCTTCCTCTAGTATGCCTTAGACTTCCATTGCTTGGAAGAAGATTGTTGATCAGCTTGTCCTTGAGAAGATTCAAATGAAGATTTCTTTTGAGTCTGAGATTCGACGCATCCGAAGGAAGTACATGTCTGCAGCTAGATCTTCTAATATTGTTGTTAGGGATCCTTAGGATGACTAGTCTCCTTTTATCTTGTACTTTTTTGTACTTTGGTTTCTGAAATTGTACTCAATGTAATCCTTCCAATTATATAAATAAAATATATTTTTATGGTCAATCAAATTGTTGCAATTGTTGTTATAAATATTTATATTTGCAAATAAAATAGTAAGTTCCTTGAAAATAAAAACAATCAAGCATTGCATTTCATGCATCATTTGCATACAGGTTTCTCTTTCTCCAGATGTCTTATTGGTATTTCTTATGTGCTTCAGCCAAGCTGACTCATCGATACAAGAGAATAGAGACTTGAAGGACGAGATTACTCGTCTGACTGCCATGATGGAGTCAGTGTTAGCTGCTCAGAGCCAATCTTCTCCAACGCCTGCAACTCCTCCTCCTCAGAGGACTGTCATTTTAGAGGTTTCTACCCCTACCATTCCAGTCGCTTCCTCTCATTTTGGACCTACCATGCCTGCCGGATTCCCATGGGGAATGCTGCCTAACTTTGTGCCTGAGGGTTTTGTGCCTAAATTTTCTTCCATGCCGGCATCTAGCCCGGTCATGTCTGTGCCACCACCGATTGTTCACACTTTACCCCGCGTTAAAGACACCATATATCATTCCAATCCGTCTGAGGGTTCGTATGTTTATGAGAAGATGGATGAAATGAAAGACCAATTCCTTGAGTTGCGAAAGGAGTTGAAGACCTTGAGGGGATAGGATCTTTTCGGTAAGAGTGCTGCGGAACTTTGCTTGGTTCCTAATGTGAAAATCCCGATGAAGTTCAAAGTCCCTGACTTTGAAAAGTATAAGGGGAATTCTTTTCCACTACGTCAGTTGAGATCATTGTCTCAGAAGGATAAGGAGACGTTTAAAGAATATGCTCGGCGATGGAGAGAGCTATCCGCTCAGATCAACCCTCCTTTGGAAGAAAAGGAGATGACCAAGACTTTCCTTAAGACTTTAAGCTCGTTTTACTATTAGCGCATGATTGCCAGTGCCCCTAGTGATTTTACCGAGATGGTAAACATGGGGATGAGACTAGAAGAAGGTGTCCGAGAGGGACGGTTATCTAAATAGGAGGTTTCGTCTAGCAAGAAATATGGCAGTGGGTTTGCCAAGAAGAAAGAGAACGAGACTAATGTGGTATCTATTGGGAGGCAAATGAGGCCTCATGTAAGAAAAAGTAAACCACCTTGTCAACACCATCATCAAGTATCATCTCTGATTCCAGTATTTTCGAACAATCAATCAACACCAATTCAACAACAACGTCAACAACAGTCACAACAACGAACAAACACCTGCAACAAAAAATATACCAACAATAATCAATAACAACAAAATTTGAGAGGAAGAAGGTCTCTTTCTACCCGATTCCTATGACTTATGCTAAACTGTATCCATCATTGGTTCTCAAGAACCTTTTGCAACCAAGAAATCCGCCTCAGATCCCTGAACCACTTCCATGGCGGTACAAACCGGAACTCCGCTGTGCCTTTCACCAAGGAGCTACTGGTCATGATATTGAGAATTGCTACCCCCTGAAGTACGAAGTCCAAAAGCTGGTTAAGAGTGGGATGTTGTCCTTTGAGGATCGTGCGCCTAATGTCAAAGCTAATCCACTTCCTGCTCATAGGAAGCTTTCTGTCAATATGGTGGATGGTTGTCCTGGAGAGTTCAAGGTATTTGATGTCCGCTTTATTATAAGGTCCTTGGTGACGATGCACAAGGATATTTGTTTGGTAAGCGATTGTGAGCATGACCATGATAGTTGTGTAATTTGCAGTGTCAATCCTAGAGGTTGTATGGTTGTGAAGAGAGACATCCAGAGGTTAATGGATGAAGGTATGATCCAGATTCTTCAGTCCCGTCACTTAGGTGAGGATGTGAATGTTATAGCTCATGTATTCAAGACACCAGAGATAATGGTAATCCAGTTCGATAGCAGCAATACAGCAACAGATCGATATCATCGTTGGTTATATGGTTAACAGGCCCCGTCCCGTATGCATCTGATAATGCTGTCCCATATCAGTACAATGCTACCATGTTAGAGAATGGTCAAGAGGTTCCTTTGCCTACAACCAGTTCTGTCGTGAGCATAGCTGATGTTACTGAGGTGACCCGTAGTGGTCGTCCTTTTGGGTCGGTGTTCCCAAAGAGTGTAGAAGATATATCTTCCAATAAAAAGGTGGATGTGCCTGTGATAGATCCTGTTAGTGCTCCAAAGTGTCAGTCTAGTGAATCCAGCAGTTTGAAGCTGTAGCGGTGTATTCGTCACTTTATGATTTATTGACTAAATCAAAAGCAAAGTATACAAAGAATCGAGTCGCCACCGCACTTTTATTTATCCAAAGGAATGGCTAAAAAGAGAACAAAAGCCTAAGAAGTTTTTACACATAGAAAACTAATGAAAAGATCAGAGATCTGGGTAAGGGGTTGATTACGCAATGGGAAGGTGTTAGGCATCCAAAACGTCCTAGGTACTCCTAGGGAGCCCTTTTCACACTTGTTGTACGAAATGTTATTTGTTTATGAAATATTTATTGTGCAAACATGGATTGAAGAGATGAGAAAAGAATATACAAGTTATTATTTTTGTGTTTGGATGGATAACCATTGCCTACGTACCTTTACAGGATCAAAACCTCGTAGTTCGGCTAAAAGATTTCCAAAATATGAGTGGGTTCATTTTAAACAAAAGCCCTAAGGTCTTTCGTTATCCACGGGAGAAAACTCAACCTTATACAAACAACAAGTCCACCATATGAGAAAAGCTTCAACTTGCTAGTGAGGGGTTAACCCTATAATAAGCAAGGAAGTCTTACAATTCAATCACTAAGGACAGAAGGTGAGATTAACATCAACCAACTAGGATAAATCAAACCTATGGCTAATGTATGAAAACTTATCAAGAATGGACAAAGCCACAAAGCAATTGAATGAGTTGGATTAACCAATTAGGATTTATTCACAAAAGATAGTCAAAGTATGATTAGAATTCAATTCAAAGAAGTATTATGAAATGGAGTTTGAAAAATCAAAGGCCTAAAGCCTAGGTTTCTAATTTGAAAAGAAATGAAAATGTTTGCACAATATTTTTCAGGTTTGATTAATCATGCAAATGGAGGTTTAAAGAAACAAAAGGTGGGAGGGTGAGGGAGTGTAAAACTTCTTAGGTGTTCACCTCTTGAGATCATATGTAGATGATCCAAGTGATTCCTTTGGAATAGGCAATGAGCAAATAAGCAAATGAGCAAAGCAAATGGATACCGGATGCCAATCAATAGACTTATACCAATCTCCTAAAACAAAACAAATGATACCAGATGCCAATCAATGGACTTACACTAATCTCACAAACAAAGGTGGATACCGGATACCAATCAATGGATTTACACCAATCTCCTAAAACAAAATAAATGATACCAAATGCCAACCAATGGACTTATACTAGTCTCACACAACAAAGGTGGATACCGGATACCAATCAATGGATTTACACCAATCTCCTAAAACAAAACAAATGATACCAGATGCCAATCAATGGACTTATACTAGTCTCACACCATATCATAGGAACAACTGCCAAGTAATGGACTTATGCTTGTCTCCTCCATGGACAAAGCAAAAATGCTATAAAGCAAAGTTTATGAAATGATATACAAATGATGATGATAAATGCACTAAAGCACACTCAAGCAGATATGCACAGATGAATCAAGTAAGCAGACAAACAAGTCAATTAGCACACACTATATACAAGCAATTAGGCTCAAACAAGGTTAGACTTTAAAGTCAACTGGAATGGGGTATATTATGCTCTTAACCCTAACATTGAGAGTTAGGGTGAAGCAGATGAAATGGAGATGAGGGATGTGCCTCATAGCTCTTATCCCTGGCCTGGGAGAGCTTTAAACAATAGAATGTGTGGGAGTTCAGAAAGTTGGAACTCTTCTCCACAAATGATTTGACTCTATAAGATCTTGGGTTAAGATCCACAATGCATCAACATGTTATGTGAGTAAAGTGGATGACACATTGAATAGTAGGAGATGGACTACACATCTCTTTTATCTACCAATTGCCTCATAAGAGGACTTTTCCTGCTTGGCACAAAGAGTAAACAATCACAAGCATTGCCTCTGAAGGAGGACTTCAGACAGGTGCCTACCAAATAACAGTAGGTCTTCCAGACTACATGAAGAAGAGAGGTTATACCTAAGTGGTTAAGCAACCAAGCAAAAGCAAGTTCAAAATGAACTTAAGCAACTTATGTACCTGTGGAAACATCAAACAAATCAGTACAACTATACAGACAAACAACCAACAGTTAATATCAACAGTCAAACCCAATAAGCAAAGGCATAAGCCACAAGTCAAGCTCAAATGAGTTAACAACCCTACAAAACACACAATGTTAGTAGTCAAAGGCAAACATCAAATGCTCAAATGATGGAGCATCATGAACCATATAACTTGGATGTTCAACCTGAAATCAAAGCTCAAACATGAGAGGAAAACCACTAGGTCAAAGCCTAGGGTCAAAGATGGAGAAAAAATTCAAAACAGAAGCTGAAAATTAACATGAATCAACTTCAAACACATCTTGAAACAATCAAAAGGTCTCACATCAATATCATATACCAAATGCATTTCATGATCAATTGAAGTTCAAGACTATTTTAAAGCTCAAATGTGACCAACCAGACTGAAAAAATCTCAATTAAATCAGCAATCAATCAATAAATTCCCAGAAAATTCATGCTCATTCACAACATTCATAATATGCATCACACAAAAAATCAGAACAATTGGAGATAATTTGATAGGGTAATCACATCACATAAGATGAACAAGCAAAGGTGTGACACAAATTGTCACACCTACATTCACATGATCATAAAACAGAAACCACAAATGGTAAAAATACCAAATCAACACCAAAATGTCAAGCCAAGAGTCTAGTTTCATCATGCAAATTTTCAGATCTATTGGATAAAAACTCAGCATTTCACAAATGCATAAGCAAGGCAAGGTCAAGCAAGCATACATGTACAAGAACCCTAAGCAAAATTAATTTCCAGCCATGCACAATTTATGAAAAAATGATGAAAAAATAATAGACAGAAAATGTGACATTATGCAAAAAACCACATAATTTTTGGAGCAATTTTCAATTATTTATGAATTTTGGAAGATGAAGAAAAAATGAAAAAATGATATGAGAAGCATATGAGCACATGGAGAAAAAATAAATAAATAAATGAAGCAATGGAAATATGCTGGCACGGAAAATCGAACCGAAGCAAGATTCAAATTGGCGCGCGCCTTGGCTGAAACACAGCCGTTTTGGTACAAACCCTAAGTACACGTGCATGCATAATCCGCAGGTAAAGGCGATGAACACGTAGCAAAATTCGCAGGTAACTGGAAAATCTGGAAATCATATGAAGAACACGATGAAGATCATGAAGATCTTCATCCAATTTTTTCCAGAAATTCTCAAAATATACAGAAATCACAAATGAGCATGGCATCGTAAAGATCTTACATCATACAACAAGAATCAACAAGCATTTCATCAAAAAAACATCACAACACGCATGGATCGAAGCAAGGAAGATTCATTATCAAAACTTTAAACAACCAGTTCTCACTCAATTTTGCACGAAATTCATTGATTCAAAGCTCATAATACTCAGTGTAGCAAGATCTATAACATCAACATAATAATTTCAAGAATTAAAGAGGTCGATTTGGAACCTTGTTGAAATGCAGAACTGGAATTTTGTGGATCCAAGGCTTGCAAAGCTCAAACAGTCCTTCTATGATGCTCCTATAAGTGTTTGAAAGGAAAATCAAAGCTCAATTGTACACGATCTTGCAGGAATCTTGATTCACCATTGTTGCTTCCAAGCTTGCATATGCTTCAATGCTGCACGATTTCCTTTGGTTCTATGTGTAATCCTGCTCAAGAACAACTCAAACACAAGGATTAAGCAAGAAGAATGGATTGGAAATGAAGAAATGGCAAGAAAAAAGTGAGAGAAAATTTGGTATTCTAGATCTAGATCTGAAAATTGTATGTGTTGTTATGAAATTCTGTTAGGGTTTTATGTTATATACTCCCTCCTAATCATGCTCTAATCAAGATTAACCAATGCTAATGAAAATGGATTAAGTTTGGAGGTGCTTTGACAAATTTTGGTTTTCACCCTTATGCATGGAAATGGCATGTGAACAGTACACGAGTTCAAGTTAATTTCACTTAAAATGAATTTTTAAAATCATTGGAAATGGCAAAATGCTCAAATAATTCACCAATTTTAAATTTCAAGATTTCCCTCCAAAAATCAAGTGAAATACCAAATGTTCATGTGATCAAAATTCATGAAATTCAATGCATGATTTGGTAAGTATAGTTCAAGAGAAGAATGTACAAAAAAGAGCCACTTGAATTGGAGCTATGGTTGAGAAGTTATGCACATTTGAATCTTCAAGTACACTTTGCCATGTTTTGATCATATCTCCTTAGCCACACATGAGAAAAGGATGATCTTGGACTTTTTGAAAATGGGAGAGAAATATCTACAACTTTCATGTTCAACAAAATTTCATTTGAAGCCTTCTTGATGATGTAATATTGAGTTGAAGTTGGTCCGAAATCTTTCCATTTTTGGCAATTTTGAATTATAGGTCACTTTCTATTTTTGGAAAGTTTTGACCTGACTTTATTTTCTTCAATGTTGATGTTTGAAATGTCAAATGAAACTTGTTTGAACATGAATGAAGTATTTCTAATCACTTCCCACCTCCAAATCCACAGTTGACTGAGTAGTTGACTTTCTAGGCCTTCAGTTGACCTGACAATGTTCTGATGAAATTCAAGCCTCTACCACTTGGGATTTTGACTCAAAATGATCACATGGTTCATGTAAGCTCTTGTGAATGATTGTGGTGTCCAAATTCTCAAGAATGGCCACCATCTATTGCTCAATGAATGCCTTTGGCTGCTTTGACCTGTGGTTGCTTCATCTGCAAGACAAAGGTTAGATGACATATTTTTGTACTTTTGGTTAGTGATAAAAGGAAATGCAATGATATACAAATGCAAAACATGCTTGGTGATCAAGAAACACTCACAAGGGCAACCTAACCAAAGGAAAGCAAGCAATGTGCACAATGATCCTTGAGGCAATGAAATGATATGATATGATGCCATGAGGGATCTTAGGGACAAAATTGGGGTCTTATAGATGCCCCTATTTAAGGTCATTCTAGCCGGAGAAGTGAAGTTTAGAAATCTTCATCTCGACGTGGTAGAATGGGCTTAAATAACAGTAATGAGACAAATTTTGGTCCCTAAGAGACCTCATGATGCAGATGTATGCATGCAAAAAGAAACAAAACTCTGTGGGGAATATTGATCCACAAAGAAGAAAAGACGATCCATCGGAGTAATACACTCACCAGGAAAAGAGACTCAAACGGGACTCTTATGGGGATAATAAAAAAGAAAGAATGCGTGAGCAGGACACGACTCTGAATTAGGGGAAAACTGACGTGGCGTGGACAAGACACGACTCTGGATTAGAGACCTCACTGGGGAGTGAAGGACTCAAACTGGAAAAGAAGAATTCCAAAGGAAGACACATCCATTGGAAAGACACAAGCTGACTCAAACTACCCACAAAGGATACTTCGGATAAAAATCTGGACTCGGACTGGGGAAAGATTCACAAAAAAACCTCCCTGCCGGGGAAAACTGCATATATTGGGAAAAACACCAATACAGCAAAAGGGTAAAGATCACCACAGGAAACTCCACTGGAGAAGGTCTAACAAAAGACTCTCCTGGGGAAACAACAAGGAAATGAGGTGTTACCGGTATAAGGGTAACAAACTTGGGAAGAATGAATATCTAAGACCGGTATAAGGGTGAGAGATATCAATCAACCAAACATCTGAGAGAAACCTGAAAAAGGTACATCAACTCAGGAAAATCTGACTCCACAGGGGACCAAGGTCATAATAGGGAGCAGAAAGGAAGGAACACCAGGGATACCGGTTACTGGGTATATAATAGGTGACCGACCAAAGCGTGAATTGGTATATATGCCAAAACACTCATCATCCGAAAGGAGGGCTTGAAAAAGCAAATCGACTTACAGGATGGACATTCGAATCCACAACGGGAAAACAAATCTTACTCAACTGGGGACACAAACCCAAAGAGCGCATGAGATATAATATCCATTACCGTCAGAACGTGGATAGTATACTCGCATGAGATATATTATCTATTACCGTCAGAACGTAGACAATATACTCGCATGGAAGGAAACACCAGAGATACCGGTTACTGGGTATATAATAGGTGACCTACCGAAAATGTGAATTGGTATATATGCCAAAACACTCGCCATCCGAAAGGATGGATATTCAATTCTATAAAGAATACGAATCTTACTCCGCTGGGGAAAATCATCAAAGGATTCCAACCAAAGAGCGAAAGAGATATATTATTCATTACCGTCAGAACGTGAATAATATACTCGAAAAGGAAGAGACACCAGAGATACCAGTTACGGGGTATATAATAGGTGGTCAACCAAAAATAGAGACAACCGATACCACATCAACAAGGTAAACGAAAGATAACTCACAGGGGATAAATTGCAAGCATCCGGCAATTATCCAAGAAACAAATATTCGATTCCACAAAAAGGAATAACGAATCCTACTCGACTGGGGAAACACGACAGGCTTCGACTGAAGAGTGCATGAGATATATTATCCATTACCGTCAGAACGTGGATAACATACTCGCATGGAAGATTATCCACAACCGGTTACTGGGTTAATAAAGGATAAATCAACCGAAAAGAAAGGCATCGGGATACCATACTAGGTATATAATGATGACCGATCAAAAGGAGCAACAATCATTACCAAGCAAAAGGGTAAATGAAAGAAGACTCACCGAGGATGAATTGCATAAACAACAATTATCCACAAGGACTTGCTGGCGACTTCAAAGGGGATAAAATTGCAGGCAAACGACAATTATCCAGAAGAAGATTTGCTGGGGATACAATTGCTAGCAAAAGGCAATTATCCAGAAGCAAGGAGGGAAAATCAACATCGAATACTGGATGAAGATAACCACAAAGAGTAACCACCATCGGTTAGGATGAACAACAAGGTTAACTCTGCAAAGGGGAGAAATTAGGGTTTACAACTACCGAATACGGGGTAGAATACCAAAACTCTGGCTGGGGATAGGGTTGCTAGCATCCGGCAACTATCCACAAAAAGCACAGACTCCGTTGGGAATAAAACCACAACAACATAGGATTTACAACTACCGAATACTGGGTAGAAGACCACAAAATCCACCATAAACCAGTCTGAACCACAAAGGTTCCCTCTGCCAGGGGAAAAGAAATAGGACTTACGACTACCGATTACTGGGTAATAGCCAAAACTCTGATGAGGATAAAAAGATAAGGTTTACATCTACCGAATACGGGGTAGAAAACCACAACCTCCGCGTGGGGAATGAAAGAATCACAATTCCGCACGGGAACAAAAACAAGGTTTATAACAAACCACCAACTGCTGAAGAGCAGAAAAACTAGGATTTACGACTACCGAATACTGGGTAGAAAACCAATCAACTCTTGCTGAGGAATAAAAGGTATATAACCACAAATTCCACCAAGAAGAGGGAACATAGGACTTACAACTACCGGTATGAGGGTAGAGGCCCAAACTCCGTTGGGGATAAAAAGAATTATTGCCGGTTACTGGGCAATTCGTTCATTTATTCCACAGGGAAGCACGAGAAACAGTTGACAAATAGCCAATTCGGGATTGATCCGAAAAGACAGACTGAATTAAGACTCGTCCTATGAGGATATAACTCAATAGGAAAATCCATCCCAATATATGTGTTGGGAGGAAACGGAAGAAACCGTCATCCACGAGGGTATATCTCAGTGGGGAACTGCAGAAGGAAAGACAGACACTTTCTGCTTATGGGGTTGACTCTATATTGAGAGATTAAACACCCGACATCTGCTTGGGAAGATCTATTGGAGATCTATATCACCCATAGCAGGAGACAACAAACAAGAGATATATGGCAAAAAATGCAATATGAATATCTGAATGTTTATGATTATGCATGAATATGCGTGATTTATGTTTGATGAATGCTGACAAAACAGACATATCTAACACAAACAGGCCCAGGAATCAAACACCCGGTACTACACTTCCAGAGGAAAAACCAACTGGAAAGCCAATCTGCTGGAGATCTACATGCTAAAAAGCAAAGATCTGCGGGGAGGCAAAAGATCCGAGATATCAAAGAAATCACAAAATCTCTAAGTGATGGATCAACAAACAACCCAACTGGGGTACAGAAAGTCACAACAGGCATAAACAGCCACAAAGACAAATCTGTTGGGGAAATGAAGAAATTCCAAGATATCTGCAGGGAGATTCTCAGTATCAACTGGAAAACAAGAATTCACTGCACAGGCGAGAACTGTCACGAAAGAAACTCCAAATAACTCCACTGGGGAACAACCCACAAAGGGAGAACAGATTATCCATGTAGAATCTAACTGCACAAGCAACTCTACTGGGAAATACTGCCAGCCATTCCATCGGGGAATACACCCAATGAGGGAAAAATAGATCACACAAGTAGATTCTGCAACAAGCCACTCTACTAGGGATCAAAAGCATCAGGGAAACAACCAAATCTGAGGATGATAGATCACCAACCGACCCTACTGGGGAAACAGAGATTTCAACAGGCAACAACTGCCACAACATCAACTCTGTCGAGAATACCAACTCTGGCGGGGACTCTGGCTCTGTTGGGGATACCAACTCCATTGAGGATTCTGCAGGGAAAGCACAAAACTTCTGCAGGAAACTTCTTAGATAAAATCCACCATACTACAAGTTTCTGATGGCTTCACTGGGGAATCCACTAGGGATGAGGAGGAGAGTTGGGGATCAACCACCAAATGCTGAACCTTCCAAGAATAAACCCACAACTGCCGAGGAGGAAAATAAACACTGCTCTGCTGAAGGGATAAGAAGTAAAACCTCAACAAGCACTCCGATGGGGATATAGCATCAAATGCAGTATATCATATCAACAACCCTGGCGACAGTGCTGAGGAGAGAAACAACAACTCCGCTGGCGACTGCATTGGGGAGAGTGATGGGGTACCGGGGTCTCAAACCACCTACCACCGAATCTTCCAAAGGAAAGCACCCATGCTGGGGAGAAAAACTGTTGGAGAAGAACATGAAGTCTTCAACAAGCAATCTGCTTGGGGAACAAGATCTCAACAGAGGCTCTGCTTGGGGAACAACCCCAATAACAATCTGGAGAAAGAGGATACAACCATGCCAGGAATATGAACAAATGTCTTACCTGTTGGCAATCATGCCACCCCTGGGAGAGCACTGAGAAATCTTTAAGTATCCTTTCATCATTGTGAATGTTCACTTTGTTTAAAACAGTAGTTTGAAAAATTTATTTGTTTAAAACAATGACATTTTATCAATTAAAACATGCAAAACATTTGTTGAATTGAAACAAATAAGAGTGCAAATAATTGGATAAAAAGCTCAAATTGATTTGATGGAATGGTAGCCTGCAAATGGCAAGACTCCATAGATCTGTACAAATTTGAAATCAGTGATGTATATTGGAAGAGGGCTACATTGAACATAATGATCCTTTGTCTACCAATTTGAATCTCGATGTATTCGAAGCTTCAGTTGACGACGAATCGAGAATCTCTGACGAACAGACAGCTGTGGAACAGAAAGTCTTGTCAGGATGCAGTTACTTGCCATATCCCTATCTTTTGCCTAGATTGCCCCAGGGTGAGGTACTCAATCTAGCGGGATACAAACATTCTTCTTCTTTTTTTTTCAAGTCTTTAATTTTTGCCTGGATCACCCTTTCGAGTTCTCCACCGAGACGCTCATTTTTGCCTAAGCCGCCCTTTCGGGTTTTCAACTTAGCGAGCTATTCTGTTTTTCTTTTGCATACTTTTTTTTTTAGGAAAAGTATTTCTTGACTGCATCTGAATTCACAGGATGAGTGAAATCCTCCCCATCCATTGTTGTAAGCATCAAAGCTCCGCCTGAAAAGGCTCTCTTGACAACATATGGACCCTCATAGTTTGGAGTCCACTTGCCCCTGGAATCGGGCGCGAAAGACAAGACTTTCTGGAGCACGAGGTCACCTTCTCGGAACACACGAGGCTTGACCTTCTTATCGAATGCTTTCTTCATTCTCTGCTGATATAACTGACCATGGCACATGGCAGTCAATCGCTTCTCTTCAATCAAATTCAGTTGGTCGTAACGACTCTGAATCCATTCAGCATCAGTCAACTTGGCTTCCATCAAGACTCTCATTGATGGGATCTCCACCTCTACTGGGAGAACAGCCTCCATGCCGTAAACAAGAGAAAAAGGGGTTGCCCCTGTTGAAGTGCGGACAGATGTACGATAACCATGCAAAGCAAATGGCAGCATCTCATGCCAATCTTTGTACGTAACTGTCATCTTCTGGATAATCTTCTTGATATTCTTATTAGCAGCTTCAACAGTCCCATTCATCTTTGGTCTGTAAGGAGAGGAATTATGGTGTGCAATCTTGAACTCAGCGCACAACTCTTCCATCATCTTATTATTCAGATTAGATCCATTATCAGTAATGATCTTATCTGGCACACCATAACGGCAAATCAGCTGATTCTTGATAAACTTCACAACCATCTGCCTAGTCACATTCGCATACGAAGCGGCTTCAACCCATTTGGTGAAGTAGTCAATTGCTACGAGAATAAACCTGTGCCCATTGGACGCTTTCGGTTCAATCATGCCTATCATGTCGATTCCCCACATAGAGAAAGGCCATGGTGATGAAATCACATTCAGAAGTGTCGGAGGAATATGAATCTTATCCGCGTAAATCAGACACTTGTGGCATTTCTTCACATATTTGCAGCAGTCAGACTCCATTGTCAGCCAATAGTAGCCTGCTCTCAGCATCTTTCTTGCCATGGCATGTCCATTGGAATGAGTACCAAATGAACCCTCATGGACCTCAGTCATCAACAGGTTTGCTTCGTGTCTATCCACGCATCTGAGCAAAACTATGTCAAAATTTCTCTTATACAGCACTTCACCACTGAGGTAGAAACTGCCTGACAACCTTCTCAAAGTTTTCCTATCTTTCACAGATGCCCCAGGAGGGTAGACCTGGTTCTGGAGGAAATTCTTGATATCAAAATACCAAGGCTTGTCATCATTCACTTCTTCAACTGCAAACACGTGAGCTGGTCTATCCAAGCGCATCACAACAATGTTGGGTACTTCATTCCAATATTTGACCACAATCATTGAAGCAAGCGTAGCAAGCGCATCTGCCATCCGATTATCCTCTCGAGGAATATGATGAAAGTCAACTTCAGTAAAGAACGTTGAAATCCTCCTCGCATAATCTCTATACGGAATGAGACCTGGCTGATTCGTCTCCCATTCACCCTTGATCTGATTGACAACTAGGGTCGAATCACCATACACATCAAGATGCTTGATTCTCAAATCAATACATTCTTCCAATCCCATAATACAGGCCTCATACTCAGCCATATTATTCGTGCATTTGAAAGTTAGCTTTGCTGTAAATGGAATATGTGTGCCATGAGGAGTAATGATTACTGCCCCAATTCCATTTCCGTACTGATTTACAGCGCCATCAAACACCATCGTCCATCTGGAACCAGGATCTGGACCTTCATCAAGTGTAGGCTCATCACAATCTTTCATTTTCAAATACAGAATCTCCTCATCTGGGAAGTCGTACTGAACAGACTGATGATCTTCAATCGGCTGGTGCGCTAAATGGTCAGCCAAGATACTACCTTTGATAGCTTTCTGAGCTCGATACTCAATATTATACTCAGACAACAACATCTGCCAACGGGCAATCCTCCCAGTTAAAGCAGGCTTCTCAAAAATATACTTGATTGGATCCATTCTGGATATCAACCAAGTTGTATGATTTATCATGTATTGGCGCAAACGCTTAGCAGCCCAAGCCAAAGCACAGCACGTCTTCTCAAGCATAGAGTATCGAGACTCACAATCAGTAAACTTCTTACTGAGGTAGTAGATAGCAGATTCTTTCTTTCCTGATTCATCTTGTTGACCGAGTACACAACCCATCGAGTCTTCAAGAACAGTCAAATACATAATCAGAGGTCTTCCTTCTACAGGCGGAGACAAGATCGGAGGTTCAGACAAGTACTATTTGATACTATCGAAAGCTTTCTGGCAATCCTCGGTCCAATCATGAGACTGATCTTTCCGGAGGAGCTTGAATATCGGCGCACACGTGGCAGTCATGTGGGATATAAATCTGGAAATATAGTTCAAGCGGCCAAGAAAACCTCAGACTTGCTTCTCAGTTTTGGGTGCTGGCATCTCTTGTATTGCTTTGACCTTTGCAGGATCAACCTCAATACCTCTTTCGCTGACAACAAAACCCAACAACTTGCCGGAACGGACTCCAAATGTACATTTGTTCGGATTCAGGCGAAGTCTGAACTTCCTCAGAGGCTGAAAAAGCTTCAACAAATGCTCAACATGTTCAACTTCCGTTCGGGACTTAGCAATCATATCATCAACATAGACCTCTATCTCATTGTGCATCATATCATGAAACAAGGTAGTCATAGCACGTTGATACGTGGCTCCGGCGTTCTTCAAATCGAAGGGCATCACTCGATAACAGAATGTTCCGCAAGGTGTGATGAATGTTGTCTTCTCCATATCTTCGGGTGCCATCTTGATTTGGTTATAACCGGAAAATCCGTCCATAAAGGAAAAGACTTTGAATTTAGCTGTATTGTCTACCAACATATCAATGTGTGGTAGAGGAAAATCATCTTTTGGACTAGCCTTATTCAAATCTTTGTAATCAACACACATATGGACTTTTCCGTCTTTCTTAGGCACAGGCACAATATTGGCCACCCATTGAGGATATGTAGAAGTCACCAGAAACCCCGCATCAATTTGCTTCTGAACTTCCTCTTTGATCTTCACTGCCATATCTGGATGAGTTCTTCTGAGCTTCTGCTTCACAGGCACGCACTCAGGCTTCAAAGGCAGGAAATGTTGCACAATATCTGTATCTAGACCCGGCATGTCTTCATACGACCAAGCAAAGATATCTGAATATTCTCGTAGCAGACTGATCAACCCCTTCTTGACAGACTCTTCAAGAAGTGCCCCAATCTTCACCATACGAACACAATCTTCAAACCCCAAGTTGACTGTTTCCAGATCTTCGAGGTGCGGCTGAATGATCTTCTTATCGTGCTCAAGGAGACGGGTAATCTCATCAGGAATCCCTTCAACATCATCTTCCTCTGCCTCAAATACAAGGAATTCAAAATTGGGAGATGGCGTTGGATCATTATGTTCAATGGGTTTTAGAATCAACCTGCATAATGATTTTGGTTAAAAAAACTTTAGAATTTAAACAAGCAAACCATTATGCAGATGAAAATATTGCTTTTATTCTTGTTTTTTAGGTTTTTTTTGTGATCACTGATTTCATGCAAAAAGCAAAAAGTGAAAACAAATGGAAAAACAAATGTTTTAACAATGCATTAATTGAATGAAATATCATTGTATAAATGCTGCCAACAATGTCATCACTTCTCCTTTTGGCATGGGAGAAGGGTTTTGAACAAAGTGAACCATTACTCTGATCTATGAATGACCGTAGGAACATCCACAGCGACCCAATTGTGGCAGACACCACCAGGGATGACAAAGTTGCTCAAGTCCTCTGTATCCTCTTCCAGAATAGCAGCAGCTTCCTCAATTTGATCAACATGGATGAAACCTCCACTCTTGAACAAACCTTGCTCGTTGAATGCCCCAGAAGAATAGCCAATGCCAGCCCGGAATTTGTTATCTTCAAGCTCGATCATCTTCCCTAAACCAGCAACTGCACCACATTCAATGGCCAGTTTCACATCACGGTAGGAAGCAAATGAAGGAGACTTCTTCTCAATTGGCTTAACAATAGATAAAGCTTGGAAAGGAGTTCCAACTTCATCCTCAGCATCAATATATGAGAAAGAAGATAGGTGGCTAACCAGGAGAGCCTTTTCTCCCCCTACCACAACCAGTTTCTTATTCTTGACGAATTTCAGCTTCTGGTGTAGGGTGGATGTCACGGCGCCAGCTTCGTGAATCCATGGTCTACCAAGGAGACAACTATAAGATGGGTGGATATCCATAACCTGAAAGGTAACTTGGAAATCACTTGGTCCAATCTTGATTGGGAGATCAACTTCCCCAATCACGGTCTTACGCGACCCATCAAAAGCCTTCACAACAACACCACTCTGCCTCATGGGAGGCCCTTGATATGACAGTCTTGAAAGAGTGGTCTTTGGCAATACATTTAGGGATGACCCAGTGTCCACCAGCACGTTGGACATGGCATCAGTCTTGCAGTTCATAGAAATATGTAGAGCCATGTTGTGGTCTCTTCCCTCCTCAGGGAGATCAGCGTCACAGAAACTCAAAGTGTTGCAAGCAGTAATGTTTGCAACAATACTATCAAACTGTTCAATTGTGACATCATGATCAACATAAGCCAAGTCCAATACTTTCTGCAGAGCCTCCCTATGGGGTTCTAAATTCAGAAGCAAAGATAGCACGGAGATCTTGGACGGCGTTTGTCGAAGCTGGTCTACAACGTTGTACTCACTCTTCTTGATGAGCCTCAGCATCTCATCACATTCTTCATTCACAGTGCCACTCGGGCAAACAGAAGAAGCAGGAGTCTTTTGTACAGAGGAGGGTTTGGCAATAGCAAGTGTCGGGTTCTGAACATTCACAGCAGTCCCAACCGGACACTCAACGGAACCAGAAACAACGGCTCTAGCCTGAGGCTTAGGTGCTGAAAACACGCGACCACTACGGGTCAACCCGCTCACATCAGCAATATTAACAACGGAAGTTGAAGGCAACGACACTTCTTTCCCACCTTCCACAGCAACTGGATTATACCGGAAGGGAATAGCTTTATCCGAAGAATAAGGCACAGGGCCTGCAGGCTTGATTACAAGAGAAGGAGAAACCTTCGGCTTGCTACCATCGTAACGGATGACAACAGGCTCGGGCAACTTGAACACAGGAGAAATCACATTGACTTCTGGTTCGTCTTCATCAACATTTCGATTCTGCAGAATCTCAATGGTACCTTCATCCAACAGCTCTTGAAGCTCTCTTCGCACTTGGCAACAACCCAATCTATTAACAGAACAGATGCGGCATTTGTCATGGTCGTGCTCCATATGACTGTACTGACACAGCAGACGATGCAACTCGACCAATGACTGTCGAATATGGCTCACATATTTGACTTTATACTTGCCAGGGCAACCCTGGACCATGTTAACTGATTTCCCATGCTCGAGCAATGGGTTCTTCTTAACATTCGGGCCTGAGTCCTCAAAGCTCAGGATGCCGCATCTCATCAGGTCTTGAACCTTGGTTTTCAATGGGTAGCAGTTCTCGATATTGTGACCCGGAGCACCGGAATGATAAACACAATGTTGATCGGGCTTGTACCACCACTGTGGGTTAGCAGGCACAGCCGGAGGCTCCCTGGGAGTAACCAATTTCCTCTCCAACAAGGAAGGATACAACTCAGCATATGACATAGGAATAGGATCGAAACTGATCTTCTTCCTATCATAATTCAAATTGGCCTGATTACTGGTACTGCCACGAGACTGGTAAGCCTGTTGCTGTGGACGATGTGGCTGTTGGTACTGAGGTTGTTGCTGATGCTGATGATGTTGCTGATATTGCTGAGCATTATCTCTGAAAACATGCGCTATATGAGCCACCTGGTGCTGACCGCTGGCATGACGCACAGGCTTCCTCTTAACAGAGGGTCTTCTTGGTTTAGCATGGGATTGCACAGCATGTGCCTCCCCATCTTTCTTCTTAAACGCCCCATACCGTTTAGAAGAGCTCTCATATTTAGCCAACCGTCCTTCACGGACACCTTCCTCTAGACGCATCCCCATGTTCACCATCTCGGTGAAATCAGAGGGAGCACTAGCTACCATCCGCTCATAATAAAATGAACTAAGAGTCTTCAGGAAGATCTTAGTCATCTCCTTCTCTTCCAGCGAAGGAGTAATCTGAGCTGCTAACTCTCGCCACCTCTGGGCGTACTCCTTAAATGTCTCTTTATCCTTCTGAGACATGGCCCTGAGTTGATCACGGTCAGGCGCCATATCAACATTATATTTGTACTGCTTGACGAAGGCTTCGCCAAGATCGTTGAAGGATCGGATGTTTGCACTATCAAGGCTCATATACCAACGAAGAGCCGCACCGGACAAACTATCCTGAAAATAATGGATCAGAAGCTGATCGTTATCTGTCTGAGTCGACATTTTCCTGGCGTACATAACCAGGTGAGCGAGAGGGCAGGTGTTCCCCTTGTATTTCTCAAAGTCAGGGACCTTGAACTTGATCGGAATCTTAACACTGGGAACCAGGCAAAGTTCAGCAGCAGACTTGCCAAACAGATCTTTCCCTCGGAGGGTCTTCAATTCCTTACGGAGCTCGAAGAATTGGTCATTTATTGCTTCCATCTTCTCATTAACATCTGGGCCCTCAGACGGCTCAGAATGATAGATGGTGTCGTCTACCCTAGGAATGGTATGCACGACAGGAGGAGGCATAGCAAGGACCGGGCTAGATGCCAGCATGGAAGCAAAAGTAGGAGCTGGAATATCTGGCATGAAACCAGGAGGCATACCCCACGGAAACCCGGCTGGCATGGCATTCGGCATGAAATGAGCACTAGCAGCAGGCACGGTTGAAGAAGCAACCTCTGATATAACAGTCCTCTGGAGAGGAGTTGTAGGAGGTGGAGAAGGTTGATGTTGAGCAGCCAACAATTGCTCCATCAGAGCACCCAATCTGGCGACCTCTTCCTTCAGCTCTCTGTTCTCTTGTTCAAGTTGATCCATCACTCTTGCAGAACTGGCTCTGGTATAGTACCGGTGAGTCAGCTTGTCTTCAAAATAAATGAAGAGCACAGAGTTAGGCAACAGACAAGAAGACCAGAACAACCTGCTTATGCAAAAAATGATGCATGCAATGCTTGTGCATATGCTTTGTTTTTTATTTCAAGGAACTTTTAGGGTTCTATTTGCAAATTTTGAAATTTAAGCAATTAATAGCATATGGAAAAATATCTCATCAAATATATATTCGAGACAAAAAAAGTACAGCATTTTTGATTATTACAAGGGAAAAGGAAAATAAACATCCTATGGATCCCTAGAAACTCGAGATGCTGGAAGACGAGATACACAAAGCTTCTTGATCTCTCTCTCATATGCTGCTTCCATATCCGCTTTCTCCTTAGCGAGTCGATCATACTTCCTCTTCCAGAACTTGGAAGACTGAGGAAGCAGAGAAGTCCAGGTATCATTCGGATCATCTATGACCTGATGCTCGAGGAACTCAATCAGAGCGTCCTTCTCTTTGATTTGTTGAAGCAACTCCTCTCTTTCACGGATCCAAGCACGTGAAAGGTCTTCTTCTCTCAACTCCTCTACATCTTGGTTAGGGAGGGTTGAAGGCCCAGCCACAACCAACGGTGTAGGTCTCGGATAATCATACGGCATCAGATACTCAGAAGCTCTCTGTCTGACCCAAGAAGTATATGGCTCCAAAGCAATGCAATTCTTCGGACCCAACTCGTTTCTACCCTTCTTGTGAACCTTGCGCCAAGCGCGGACCATCCTGGCTTTCAGGCTTTGGGGATCTTTACCCTCCTGAAAGAATACACCTTCTAACAGAATGTTATGAGGTTTATCCTTTAGGGGGAACCCAAGCTGACGACGTGCTAAGATAGGATTGTAGCTGATCCCACCACATGTACCAAGAAGAGGCACATTAGGGAATTCACCACAATAATCAATGATCTGAACTGTATCATACACGCGATCATACCAAGAGATATCATCATTAGTGAGAGACATAAGTCTCTGGGACCACCGTAGACATCCCTTATTCTCCTTGAAATCAACCGTCTGCGGTAAGTGAGAAATAAACCACTTATACAACAGAGGCAAACAGCACACAATAACTCCTCCACCCTTTGCATTCCTCAGATGCAAAGAGACATAGGCATCACCCAACAGAGTCGGAACGGGATTAAGAACAGAAAAGATCCCAATGGCATTCACATCCACAAATTTGTCGATGTTGGGGAACAATACCAAACCATAGATGAGCAGCACGAATAAAGCCTCAAAGGCATCCTCACTCCTGGCCTTCCCATAAACGGTAGCTTGAGCGATGAGGAAATCAGAAGGAAGACCCTGAATTCCACCTTTGGTAGTCATATTAGCTTTAATCAAAGATTCATCTATGTGCAACAAGTTTGCGATCTCTCGAGAAGTCGGAATACTCTCTAAGCCACTGAATGGCACCTGATCCAGAATCGGGATCCCAACAAGATGAGCATACTCCTCCAAAGTAGGCAACAGCTGGAAGTCCGGAAAAGAGAAGCAGTGATACAGAGGATCATAGAACTGCGCCAAAGTACTCATCAACCCTTCGTCAACCTGAGTAGTCAATAGAGGCAGAAGCTTCCCATAACGAGCTTTGAAACCCAAGGGATCTAATACATAAGATGTCAGATTCCTTAACTCTTTCACATCAGGCTGTCTAAAGCTGTACTTCTTTGTATGCCTTTTTGGTCTTTCCATGTCTGAAAATTTTGCAAATAAACCCTTTAAGTTCCTTGAAAATTTTCTGATTTTTCTGATGACATGAATGCAGATGAATGCATGAATGCAGCAATCACACTCAAGGATCAAGCAAGGCACACCAGACAAAGGTCATGGGAAAGCTCATAGTATCCTTAATATCAATCATCCATTTTGGTGGATTATGGTTTTCACCTTATCGACACCCAAGTTCCATTGATATTAACGGTACATGAACCGGCTCAATCATCCTTAATATCAATCATCCGTTTTGGTGGATTATGGTTTACACCTTATCAACACCCAAGTTCCATTGATATTAGGGATTTCTGAATGACTCAACCATGAATCACGGGTTTGTTGAGAGTCACGAGCATGGAGTCTCGGTTAAGAACCACCCAAAGGGAGTGTACTAGGGTTTAAACCTGCCGAACATGTTCTACCAGAGGTTCCCATAGTCATCATCCCATCTTTCGAATATTATCGGAGGAATGAATACTCATATTCCAAAAATATTCTCAAGAGAGACTCTTATGAGTGTAGTATCGCGTAACAATCGCATCAGATCTGACATCTGAACGACCTCCGCACTACGTCCTAAAAATAGGCCAAGATGGGCTTGGTAAACTAAGGTCCTTGGCTTCTAAGGCACATGATTGAAAGAATAATGCCTAACCACAAATAACTTGTGTGACATTATTAATCCAACATGACCTCCACCAAGTGAATGGACTCGCAAGTCAACTTGTTAAGGAATACTCCACACAAGTCGACAAGACTATGCCATTCTCCTATCCTAAGGTGCACTCGAGTTCGGGTACAGAACTCATCTTACAGAGATCACCAAGCAAACAACAATTGTATATCAAGCAATTCAAACATTACAATCAATACAGTTATCCCAAATTGTACAAAAATATGTCAAATAACACATAAACAAATATCATACAACAAGGGTGAAAAGTAGGCAAAACCACCAAGGAGATATTCCCCAGCAGAGTCGCCACTTTTCTGTAGCGGTGTATTCGTCACTTTATGATTTATTGACTAAATCAAAAGCAAAGTATACAAAGAATCGAGTCGCCACCGCACTTTTATTTATCCAAAGGAATGGCTAAAAAGCGAACAAAAGCCTAAGAAGTTTTTACACATAGAAAACTAATGAAAAGATCAGAGATCTGGGTAAGGGGTTGATTACGCAATGGGAAGGTGTTAGGCACCCAAAACGTCCTAGGTACTCCTAGGGAGCCCTTTTCACACTTGTTGTACGAAATGTTATTTGTTTATGAAATATTTATTGTGCAAACATGGATTGAAGAGATGAGAAAAGAATATACAAGTTATTATTTTTGTGTTTGGATGGATAACCATTGCCTACGTACCTTTACAGGATCAAAACCTCGTAGTTCGGCTAAAAGATTTCCAAAATATGAGTGGGTTCATTTTAAACAAAAGCCCTAAGGTCTTTCGTTATCCACGGGAGAAAACTCAACCTTATACAAACAACAAGTCCACCATATGAGAAAAGCTTCAACTTGCTAGTGAGGGGTTAACCCTATAATAAGCAAGGAAGTCTTACAATTCAATCACTAAGGACAGAAGGTGAGATTAACATCAACCAACTAGGATAAATCAAACATGTGGCTAATGTATGAAAACTTATCAAGAATGGACAAAGCCACAAAGCAATTGAATGAGTTGGATTAACCAATTAGGATTTATTCACAAAAGATGGTCAAAGTATGATTAGAATTCAATTCAAAGAAGTATTATGAAATGGAGTTTGAAAAATCAAAGGCCTAAAGCCTAGGTTTCTAATTTGAAAAGAAATGAAAATGTTTGCACAATATTTTTCAGGTTTGAATTAATCATGCAAATGGAGGTTTAAAGAAACAAAAGGTGGGAGGGTAAGGGAGTGTAAAACTTCTTAGGTGTTCACCTCTTGAGATCATATGTAGATGATCCAAGTGATTCTTTTGGAATAGGCAATGAGCAAATAAGAAAATGAGCAAAGCAAATGGATACCGGATGCCAATCAATGGACTTATACCAATCTCCTAAAACAAAACAAATGATACCAGATGCCAATCAATGGACTTACACTAATCTCACAAACAAAGGTGGATACCGGATACCAATCAATGGATTTACACCAATCTCCTAAAACAAAATAAATGATACCAGATGCCAACCAATGGACTTATACTAGTCTCACACAACAAAGGTGGATACCGGATACCAATCAATGGATTTACACCAATCTCCTAAAACAAAACAAATGATACCAGATGCCAATCAATGGACTTATACTAGTCTCACACCATATCATAGGAACAACTGCCAAGTAATGGACTTATGCTTGTCTCCTCCATGGACAAAGCAAAAATGCTATAAAGCAAAGTTTATGAAATGATATACAAATGATGATGAGAAATACACTAAAGCACACTCAAGCAGATATGCACAGATGAATCAAGTAAGCAGACAAACAAGTCAATTAGCACACACTATATACAAGCAATTAGGCTCAAACAAGGTTAGACTTTAAAGTCAACTGGAATGGGGTATATTGTGCTCTTAACCCTAACATTGAGAGTTAGGGTGAAGCAGATGAAATGGAGATGAGGGATGTGCCTCATAGCTCTTATCCCTGGCCTGGGAGAGCTTTAAACAATAGAATGTGTGGGAGTTCAGAAAGTTGGAACTCTTCTCCACAAATGATTTGACTCTATAAGATCTTGGGTTAAGATCCACAATGCATCAACATGTTATGTGAGCAAAGTGGATGACACACTGAATAGTAGGAGATGGACTACACATCTCTTTTATCTACCAATTGCCTCATAAGAGGACTTTTCCTGCTTGGCACAAAGAGTAAACAATCACAAGCATTGCCTCTTAAGGAGGACTTCAGACAGGGGCCTACCAAATAACAGTAGGTCTTCCAGACTACATGAAGAAGAGAGGTTATACCTAAGTGGTTAAGCAACCAAGCAAAAGCAAGTTCAAAATGAACTTAAGCAACTTATGTACCTGTGGAAACATCAAACAAATCAGTACAACTATACAGACAAACAACCAACAGTTAATATCAACAGTCAAACCCAATAAGCAAAGGCATAAGCCACAAGTCAAGCTCAAATGAGTTAACAACCCTACAAAACACACAATGTTAGTAGTCAAAGGCAAACATCAAATGCTCAAATGATGGAGCATCATGAACCATATAACTTGGATGTTCAACCTGAAATCAAAGCTCAAACATGAGAGGCAAACCACTGGGTCAAAGCCTAGGGTCAAAGATGGAGAAAAATTCAAAACAGAAGCTGAAAATTAACATGAATCAACTTCAAACACATCTTGAAACAATCCAAAAGGTCTCACATCAATATCATATACCAAATGCATTTCATGATCAATTGAAGTTCAAGACTATTTTAAAGCTCAAATGTGACCAACCAGAATGATAAAAATCTCAATTAAATCAGCAATCAGTCAATAAATTCCCAAAAAATTCATGCTTATTCACAACATCCATAATATGATCACACAAAAAATCAGAACAATTGGAGATCATTTGATAGGGTAATCACATCACATAAGATGAACAAGCAAAGGTGTGACACAAATTGTCACACCTACATTCACATGATCATAAAACAGAAACCACAAATGGTAAAAATACCA
Source organism: Lathyrus oleraceus (assembly GCF_024323335.1). NCBI lineage: Eukaryota > Viridiplantae > Streptophyta > Magnoliopsida > Fabales > Fabaceae > Lathyrus > Lathyrus oleraceus. The sequence continues at coordinate 116,912,533 of NC_066579.1, forward strand.
AATCAACACCAAAATTTCAAGCCAAGAGTCTAGTTTCATCATGCAAATTTTCGGATCCATTGGATAAAAACTCAGCATTTCACAAATGCATAAGCAAGGCAAGGTCAAGCAAGCATACATGTACAAGAACCCTAAGCAAAATTAATTTCCAGCCATGCACAATTTATGAAAAAATAATAGACAGAAGATGTGACATTATGCAAAAAACCACATAATTTTTGGAGCAATTTTCAATTATTTATGAATTTTGGAAGATGAAGAAAAAATGAAAAAATGATATGAGAAGCATATGAACACATGGAGAAAAAATAAATAAATAAATGAAGCAATGGAAATATGCTGGCACGGAGAATCGAACCGAAGGAAGATTCAAATTGGCGCGCGCCTTGGCTGAAACGCAGCCATTTTGGTACAAACCCTAAGTACACGTGCATGCATAATCCGCAGGTAAAGGCGATGAACACGTAGCAAAATTCGCAGGTAACTGTATGAAGGTTGCAACAAAATTCGCAGGTAACTGGAAAATCTGGAAATCATATGAAGAACACGATGAAGATCATGAAGATCTTCATCCAATTTTTTCCAGAAATTCTCAAAATGTACAGAAATCACAAATGAGCATGGCATCGTAAAGATCTTACATCATACAACAAGAATCAACAAGCATTTCATCAAAAAAACATCACAACACGCATGGATCGAAGCAAGGAAGATTCATTATCAAAACTTTAAACAACCAGTTCTCACTCAATTTTGTACGAAATTCATTGATTCAAAGCTCATAATACTCAGTGTAGCAATATCTATAACATCAACATAATAATTTCAAGAATTAAAGAGGTCGATTTGGAACCTTGCTGAAATGCAGAACTGGAATTTTGTGGATCCAAGGCTTGCAAAGCTCAAACAGTCCTTCTATGATGCTCCTACAAGTGTTTGAAAGGAAAATCAAAGCTCAATTGTACACGATCTTGCAAGAATCTTGATTCACCATTGTTGCTTCCAAGCTTGCATATGCTTCAATGCTGCACGATTTCCTTTGGTTCTATGTGTAATCCTGCTCAAGAACAACTCAAACACAAGGATTAAGCAAGAAGAATGGATTGGAAATGAAGAAATGGCAAGAAAAAAGTGAGAGAAAATTTGGTATTCTAGATCTAGATCTGAAAATTGTATGTGTTGTTATGAAATTCTGTTAGGGTTTTATGTTATATACTCCCTCCTAATCATGCTCTAATCAAGATTAACCAATGCTAATGAAAATGGATTAAGTTTGGAGGTGCTTTGACAAATTTTGGTTTTCACCCTTATGCATGGAAATGGCATGTGAACAGTACACGAGTTCAAGTTAATTTCACTTAAAATGAATTTTTAAAATCATTGGAAATGGCAAAATGCTCAAATAATTCACCAATTTTAAATTTCAAGATTTCCCTCCAAAAATCAAGTGAAATACCAAATGTTCATGTGATCAAAATTCATGAAATTCAATGCATGATTTGGTAAGTATAGGTCAAGAGAAGAATGTACAAAAAAGAGCCACTTGAATTGGAGCTATGGTTGAGAAGTTATGCACATTTGAATCTTCAAGTACACTTTGCCATGTTTTGATCATATCTCCTTAGCCACACATGAGAAAAGGATGATCTTGGACTTTTTGGAAATGGGAGAGAAAGATCTACAACTTTCATGTTCAACAAAATTTCATTTGAAGCCTTATTGATAATGTAATATTGAGTTGAAGTTGGTCCAAAATCTTTCCATTTTTGGCAATTTTGAATTATAGGTCACTTTCTATTTTTGGAAAGTTTTGACCTGACTTTATTTTCTTCAATGTTGATGTTTGAAATGTCAAATGAAACTTGTTTAAACATGAATGAAGTATTTCTAATCACTTCCCACCTCCAAATCCACAGTTGACTGAGCAGTTGACTTTCTAGGCCTTCAGTTGACCTGGCAATGTTCTGATGAAATTCAAGCCTCTACCACTTGGGATTTTGACTCAAAATGATCACATGGTTCATGTAAGCTCTTGTGAATGATTGTGGTGTCCAAATTCTCAAGAATGGCCTCCATCTATTGCTCAATGAATGCCTTTGACCGCTTTGACCTGTGGTTGCTTCATCTGCAAGACAAAGGTTAGATGACATATTTTTGTACTTTTGGTTAGTGATAAAAGGAAATGCAATGATATACAAATGCAAAACATGCTTGGTGATCAAGAAACACTCACAAGGGCAACCCAACCAAAGGAAAGCAAGCAATGTGCACAATGATCCTTGAGGCAATGAAATGATATGATATGATGCCATGAGGGATCTTAGGGACAAAATTGGGGTCTTACAGAAGCCTAACGATGATGATGAGGTACTTCAGTTAATTAAGAAGAGTGAGTTTAATGTGGTAGAGCAGTTGCTCCAAACTCCCTCCAAGATTTCAGTGTTGTCTCTGCTTATGAATTCTGAACCACACAGAGAAGCGTTGCAAAAAGTATTGGAGCAAGCGTATGTAGAGCATGATGTAACGGTTGATCAGTTTGATCATATTGTGGCTAACATCACTTCCTGCAACAACTAGAGCTTATGTGATGAGGAACTCCCCGAGGAGGGTAGAAATCACATATTGGCACTACACATTTCAATGAACTGCAAGAAGGACGCTCTGTCAAATGTTTTGGTTGATATTGGTTCTTCTTTGAATGTACTTCTGAAATCAAATATGTCAAGATTGTCGTACCAAGGAGCTCCTATGAGATATAGTGGCGTGATCGTCAAAGCTTTTGACGGTTCGCGCAAGACTGTAACTGGTGAAGTGGACCTTCCAGTGAAGATAGGTCCGAGTGATTTCCAAATTACTTTCCAAGTAATGGATATCCACCCGGCCTATAGCTGCTTGTTAGGAAGCCCATGGATACATGAGGCGGGATCTGTTACTTCAACGTTGCACCAGAAGCTCAAATTTGTCAAGAATGGAAAACTGGTTATTGTCAGTGGAGAGAAGGCTTTGTTGGTAAGCCACCTGTTATCTTTATCTTACGTAGAAGCTGAGGATGAGGTTGGAACTCCATTCCAAGCCTTATCTATTGTAGAGGAAAAGAGAGTTGGGGCACATATGTCCTCATTCAAGGATGCGCAGAGAATTGTTGAAGATTGTAAGTCTGATCAATGGGGACAGATGGTAGAGGTCACCGACAATAAGAGCAGAGCCGGTTTGGGATTCCAACAAGGTTCGTCTGTAATTAGAGCTGAAGATGTACAACCCAGTTTCAGTAGTGGAGGGTTCATTCATGGCAATGAACAACACTTAGCTGCTGGGATCGAGGGTGATAAAGACGAAGACTGCACCAATTTTGTGATGCATGGAAAAGCTTGCAACAATTGGACTGTTGTTGATGTTCCTATTATTGTGCATCGATCTAAGTAATTGCTTTTATTTGTTTTTGAAAATCCTTCTCCTGTGCCTAAGGGATAAGTGAACAATGTTTGGGCATTTTCAAATTTGATCATCAATAAAATTCAATTCTATTCATCCACATCTATGATGTTTTATTTTTACTTTTGGATTTTTGGTCACCAGTTCCTCATTTTGACCCTAAGATCCCAATTTTGACCCTAAGATCCCTCATGTTATCTCATCATATGCATTGGCATTGGGATCACAATAAGATCCCTCATTTTGACCCTAATTTTGACCCTAAGATCCCTCATGCTATCTCATGATATGCATTGGCATTGGGATCACATCTTGGCATCCTCCTTACCCATCACTCTTTGGGTTTGTATTGGGAGAGATCACCAAGCACCATTTAATTATATCATACTTGTATTTTATCATCTTTACTAATCAAAATACCAAAAATATGTCTTTGTATGCACTAACTCTTTTGTAGGTAAGGCATGTCCTCACCTTTGATTCATCAAGCTCACATGTAGGGTTTAAGACCCTGATTGTAAGAAGCTCAATCAAGAATGACCTACAATGTCTCTAGGCATCATATATGGATCCCCATGATCTCCACATGTTATTTTGATCAATAAATCATTAATAGTTTGGAGTTGGTTTGCCTTGGAAACCCTAGTTGATCTAGGTGTCTTGTGTAACTTCTTCAACAAGATTCTTCAACATTTGATCAAATATTTCAAGGGATACTTCAAATTTCATCATCTTATGCATATATGATCTCCCATGAGTCCCAAAATTCAAGAGAATTGCAAGCTAGCAAGTTGGTTGATGGTGGTTGACCAGAGGAATTCATCTGACCAAAACTGGGGTTCCATAGACCCTATCTCCCATAATTTTTGTCATATGAAAATTATTCAAATAGAATAGTTAATCTAAATGACATTCCAAACAACTTTCATGTTGAGGTGAAGATCTAGTTTTGCTTGGAAAGTCATTTTTATGGTGAAAGATTATAGGTTATTTTGTCTAAACCCTAGTTTGGAGGTCAATTTCCCAAGGCTATAACTTGCTCAATTTTTATGATATGAAATATTTCCAAGTTGCACAATCAAATTCAATATGTATATGTCAACTTTTATGTTTTGAGGAAGAGCTAATGCAATGTTTATGAGCATGTTATATGAGGATACATTATAGGTCACTTTGGACCAATGCCATTGAATAAGTGATTTTCCTCAACTTCAAAAATGCATATCTCCTTCATATTAAATCCAAATGAGGTCAAATTTGTGACCATTTTGAAGGCCTTTGAGAGGTTTACATCTTTGATGAAGGAAATTTTTGTAAGAACAAATTTAGTTCTACAATATATCTCTAAGATTTTGATGATAACAAAGGATGAAACAAAAATGGTACCCTAACGAGATTTTTCGAAGTATGCAGGACTTTGATCAAAACTATCAGATAGAAAATCATCAAATACAAAATCAAGCGCTAAGACACTACTCAGAAGATACATGACCAGAAGGCTCTGACTCTGATCCAAGGCGCTAGCAAAAACTAAAGAAGTCAGACACTCTAAAAGAGAAGAATGAATCCAGACTCTGAAGACGTACGTTCTGAAGAAGTCAAATAAAGATAAACTCTGATGAAGTCAGATACAATATCCTCTGAAGTCTAATATTTCTAAATAAAGACTCTGACTACCTGATTCACTGACTCAAGAAAACTTAACCTTGAAGAAACTTGCTTATAGAAAGAAACTATTTTTAGAAGGAAGTTATGACACTCTTAATACTGCTTTGGAAATAACAAGGATATTAATGACGTTAATCATTCTTCAATGAGCAAGATTCTGTCATTAACACCCAACGATCTTCTCATTCTCCTATAAAAAGGATGGAACGCTTCACAAGAACAACACCTGAGACACACGAGAATACACTACTTCCATCACTCTTTATTCTCATTCTCTCACGAGCTACTACTCTAACGTGAGAACATTTCTTGTTATTATCTTTTGTAATATCTGCTTATTATTAGAAGCACTATTCATTACTGTAATCATATCACTGCTAAGATATTTCCTCAAGTGACTCTGTGAAGTCTTAATACTTGAGAGGACTAAGGGATTATTTCTCTTAGACGGTTGTTTGTGTAATCTTTCAAGATTAGTGGATTAAGTCCTTTTTGAAGGAGAAATCACCTTGGTCGGGTGTACTGGAGTAGCTTTGAATTTCAAGCGAACTAGTATAAAATTCTGTGTTAAATTCCTGTCTATTCAGCGTGTGTCCAAATTCTTAAAAGTTTCATTTTCCTAAAAACAATTCAAACCCCCCTTTCTTGTTTTTCTCTACCTTCAATTGGTATCAGAGCTTTGACTCTGTTATTGATTTTCTAATCAAACACTTAACAGTTTCGAGAAATCCAGCGTGAGAAAAACACTATGGCCAACACCAATGAAAGAGATAGTTATAATGCTAAACCTCCAATCTGTGATGGAGAAAATTTTGATTACTGGAAAGATAGAATTGAAAGTTTCTTTATGGGATATGATGTTGATCTATGGGACATCATTACAATCGGCTACACACTTTCAGTGTCTGACGCTGGTGTTGCTATTGACATAAGTAAAATGACAGATGATCAGAAGCGCGACTTCAAAAACCATCACAAAGCCAGAACGATACTTCTGAATACCATTTCTTACAATGAATATGAAAAGATCACCAACAGGGAAACAACTAAAGAAATACTTGACTCCCTGAGGGTGACTCACGAAGGAAACTCTCAAGTCAAAGAGACAAAGGCTTTGGCTCTAATTCAGAAGTACAGAGCCTTCAAGATGGAGGAAGATGAAGCCATAGAGGTAATGTTTTCTAGATTTCAAACTTTAATTGCAGGACTCAAAGTTCTGGACAAGGGCTACACAACTGCAGATCATGTCAAAAAGATAGTCAGAAGTTTTCCAAAGAAGTGGAGACCAATGGTCACAGCATTAAAACTGTCAAAAGATCTGAATAATATCAGTCTTGAGGAACTCGTCAGTTCACTCAGAAGACACGAGATAGAACTTGAGGAAGACGAGCCTCAAAAGAAGATCAAGTCTGTAGCACTAAAGTCCATATCTGAAAGACGCAAACTAGAAAGGAACAAATCCTTCCAAGCTGAAGAGGAAGACAATGACGACTCTGAAAAGGAAGACTCTGACGATGAAGAAGAGTTATCCCTTTTGACCAGAAGAGTAAAACAACTCTGGAGAAAAACGAACAATAACTTCAGAAGACCAAGACCCAAGGGAGATCGCTCAGAATCAACTTCCAGAGGTAAGTCAAACAAAGAAATAACATGCTATGAATGTAAGGAAACAATTCATTACATAAACGAATGTCCAAAGCTAAAGAAAGAAAGCTCCAGAAGAGAAAGTTTCAAGAAAATCTCATTCAAAACCAAAAAGGGATTGATGGCTACCTGGGACGATAGTGGATCTGATTCCTCTAAATCAGACTCTGAAGAACAGGCAAATGTTGCATTTATGGCTACCACCTCTGGAAACACATTAGATGGAGAATCTGATCTTGAAGAGGTATTTTCTTATCTTTCTCGCTCTGACCTTCAATCATGCCTTTTTGAAACTCTAAGCTCATATCAGAAACTCAAACAAAAATTTATAGCTATAAAATGGGTTCTTGAAGGAACCATCGAAGAATGGGATAAGCTTGAGATGACTGTTTCAGAACTAAAAGATGAAAATCAAACTTTGATAAAAGAAAGAGACTCCACAAATAAACAATGTTTAAAACTTGAAGAAGCATTATCTCAAGCCCCACAAACTTCTAATACAATAATATATGAATATGAAAAATATTTTCAAAAGTTTCTATAAAATGGGATAGAAAGAAGCAGAATGACATCCATGATTAATGGAGTCAGTCAGAATAATAAAAGAGGAATAGGGTATGTCCCCAATGAATATAAGTCTTCTATAGATGAGAAACCCAAATCTCATTTTTCCTATCATTACACACATGCACAAGCACAACATTTTGATAATGCTAGAAAACCCAAAGTTCTAAGAAACTCTGGGAAAACTAATCACAAAGGACCCAAAAGATTCTGGGTACCAAAGGATAAGATTGTTTATGTTGTAGATATCTTATGTCGCTGAGTTAAGACACCAATCATGGTACCTGGACTCTGGATGCTCGCGACACATGACTGGAAGAAATTATATGTTCCAAAACCTGGAACTTAAAGACGTTGGAGTATTCTTCAGAAGCTCTGTGTGAAGCATCTCAGAAAGGAAAATTTTCGAAAACATCTTTTAAAAAGAAAAATATTATTTCCACCTCTAAGCCTCTGGAACATCTTCACATTGACCTTTTTGGGCCTGTTAAGACATCGTCAGTTAATGGAAAGAAGTATGGACTAGTTATTGTTGATGATTTTAGTCGCTGGACATGGGTAAAATTCCTAAAGCACAAGAGTGAGTCTCACTCTGTATTCACTAGCTTCTGTTCAAAAGTGCAAAACGAATTTGACTCTAAAATCATCAGAGTCATAAGTGATCATGATGGAGAATTCGAGAATAAAGTTTTTGAGGAACTATTTGATTCTAATGGAATATCCCATGATTTCTCCTGCCCTAGAACTCCACAACAAAGTGAAGTTGTAGAAAGGAAGAATAGGACACTCCAAGAGATGGCCAGGACCATGATCAATGAAACAAATGTGGCAAAGCATTTTTGGGCTGAAGCAGTAAATACAATGTGTTATATTCAGAATAGAATCTCTATAAGACCTATTTTGGAAAAGACTCCCTATGAACCGTGTAAGGGAAGAAAACCCAACATTTCTTATTTCCATCTATTTGGATGCTCTTGTTTTATTCTCAATACTAAAGAACATCTGAATAAGTTTGATTTAAAATCACAAAAAGGCATTATGTTAGGATACTCATAACGCTCTAGAGGCTACAGAGTATACAACACAGAAACCAAAATTGTGGAAGAATCAATACATGTTAGGTTTGATGATAAGCTTGACCCTGAAAAGTCAAAGCTAGTTGAGAAACTTGCAGATTTGGAGATCACTCTTGCAGGCTCTGACGAAAAGACTAAAGCACCAAAAGTATCTGAAAAACAAAGTCCAGATGCAACTGAATCCTCAACTATCCAGAAAAGATCAAGAAGTCGCCCCAACATCTCTGAAGATTTGATTATGGGAAACAAGGATGAACCTGTCAGAACTAGGTCAACATTCAAAGTATCTGAAGAAACTCCTCTGGGATTAGTATCTCTAATTGAGCTTACTTCCTGTGATGAGGCACTTCAAGACAATGACTGGGTTTTGGCTATGAAAGAAGATCTAGATCAATTATCAAAGAATGACGTATGGGATCTTGTCCCAAAGCCTAAAGGAACTCACATTATTGGAACCAGATGGGTGTTCAGAAATAAACTAAACGAAAAGGGAGAAGTAGTCAAAACAAAGCATAAATGGTGGCACAGGGTTACAGTCAACAAGAAGGCATTGACTACAATGAAACCTTTGCCCCAGACGCCAGGTTAGAATCTATTCGCTTACTTGTTTCATTTATTGTAAATCATTCCATCAAACTATATCAGATGGATGTCAAGAGCGCATTCCTTAATGGTTATATATCAGAAGAAGTATATGTCAATCAACCTCCAGGTTTTGAAAACTCTCAATGTCCAGAACACGTTTTTAAGCTAAAGAAATCATTGTATGGACTAAAATAAGCTCCTAGAGCTTGGTATGAAAGATTAAGTAACTTTCTTTTGGAACATGATTTTATTAGAGGAAAGGTTGACTCTACACTCTTCTGTAAAAACATTAGAAATGATCTCATGATATGCCAGATATATGTTGATGACATTATCTTTGGTTCAGCTAACCCCTCTATATGTCAAGAATTCTCTGAGCTAATGCAGACAGAATTTGAAATGAGCTTAATGCAAGAACTAAAGTTCTTTATGGGAATTCAAATCAATCAAGCTTCAGAAGCTACCTACGTATATCAAAGTAAGTACATAAAAGACATACTGAAGAAATTCAAAATGGCTGAATGCAAACCTGCTAAGACACCAATGCATCCAACCTGCATTCTGGAGAAGGAAGAAACTAGCCAGAAGGTTTGTAAGAAGCTTTATCGTGGTATGATAGGCTCTCTTCTCTATCAAACGGCCACACGCCCTGATATTCTTTTTAGTGTGTGTCTCTATGCCAAATTCCAATTAGACCCTAGGGAATCTCATTTAACAGCTGTTAAAAGAATCCTCGGGTATCTGAAAGGAACCCCTAACCTTGGCCTGATGTATGAGAAAACATTAGAGTATAAGCTCTCTGGTTATTGTGATGCAGATTATGCAGGGGACAGAATGGAATGTAAAAGTACATCTGGGAACTGTCAGTTATTAGGAAATAATCTTATATCATGGGCCAGCAAAAGACATTCAACCATAGCCCTTTCCACTGCAGAAGCGGAATATATATCAACGTCACTCTGCACCACTCAGATGCTCTAGATGAAAAATCAACTTGAAGACCTTCTGATCTTTGAGAGTAACGTTCCTATCTTCTGTGATAATACTGCTGCCATTTGTTTAAGTAAGAATCTTATATTGCATTCTAGAGCTAAGCACATAGAAATCAAACATCACTTTATTAGAGACCATGTTCAGAAAGGGATAATATCTTTAAAATTTATTGTTACAGACCATCAATGGGCTGACATCTTTACTAAACCCCTCACTGAAGACAGATTCTCTTTTATTTTGAAAATTTTGAACATTCAAATCTGTCCAAAATAAATGTGCTTCTCTGAAATAGCAAAATAAGACTTTAAATTAAACATCTGGTATCTGGATCTGACTCTGATGATTCTACCAGTTAGGAGTCATCTGAATCAGAAATCCTCAGGACCCAACCCTTTGGTATTCCTAAAGATCAAATAAATCAACACGTGGAGCATCATGCGTCTGACCTTGAATCTTTTAGACAGCTGTCTAGCAGAAATCAAAAGACAGACTCTTGAAATCTCCTCGAGCAGTATGCTGATTTGGGGATTAGACCTCCATCATGGGTTGTAATCATTTCTCCCCTAAGCATGTAAACTTGGATAACATGCTTCATTTAATTTTTAACATCAAAACTACTTCTAATATTGTCGTTTTGCATGCATCCAATTAGGTATAAATACATTTCACTCATCACAAGTTCACACTTTACACTCACGCCCTACACAAACCCTCTCTCTCTCTTAGTTCTTCATCATCTTCAAGGCTATCTTCATCTCCAACAAGTTCATCATCGTTCAAAACCTCCTTCAACTTTGTTCCACATGGATGCTCAACAACAATATGTCTACAACTACTCACAACAGATGGATTCAATGGATGAAACACTTATTTCTACTCAACAAACAACTACAACTATTGGCGTTGTCTCAGCCCCCATCTACAGGGAACCCCACATTCTTGACCGTGAACCTCACATCCATCTTGCAACACCATTTGAGAAGCTTGAGGTACTATGTGAATTGCTGGTAGATTTCGAAAATATGAAGAGAAATGGTGTAGACCTCACTGAGGAGTTAAGAATGCAAGGGTGGGAAACCTACTTTCACAGACTCTACGGCCCTATGTAAACATATCTGGTGAAGGAGTTCTGGCGCTTTGCATATTTAGATGATCATTATATCGTCTCTCATGTTTTGGGAGTCAAAATAAACATCACTGAGAAATCAATAGCCTCCCTTCTGAATATGGAAAAGATAGGAGGAAGAAGAATCTACAACATCAACCCTAGGGCAAAATACTTGTCCCGGGAAATAGCCCCCACTATCTTTCAACAGAACGCTGAGGGAAAACACTCCAAGAACAAAGAACTCCATCAGAATCTCCGTGTCTGGATGAAGATCATCCTAGGCACCATTCATCACCGCCCTGCATCCAACTCTTCTGACTACATCAACACATATCAGAAGTGCATTTTGTACTGCATCCACAAGGGGTTAAAACTGAGTCTGCCAGCACTACTCTTCAAGTATCTCAGAGACTCTGTCAAAGATACCAGAAATAACATGAAGACCAGAAACTACATTCCTCTGGGAAGACTTATCTCGGATGTTCTAATCGAGAGTGGCTTAGTGGATCATCTGATCCGTCACAATCTAATGGAGGATGTCACTGTTGACATTGGAAGACCTCTAAATGCTCGAAATCTAAAGAGCATGGGGATAATTGAGCAAGTCAGAGCTAAACCAACTTTAGACACTTCCTGGGAAGCACTCAAGGATCAGAGGAAGATTCCCAACAGTCTATATTTGTTCTCTAAGATTGACCCTCCAGAAGTGGTAGCTTACTATCTACAAGATCTTGCAAACCAAGGGGTGGAAATTTCTGAGTTCTCAGTGGACTGGCTACCTGAGCATCCACCAAACTTCATGAAGAGGATGTGAGATCCCTCTGAGAAGTCCAAGAAGGCGAAGAAGGAAAAGCTAGGAGAAACTTCTGGGTCAAGACCTCCAGTCCCTCTGGTTGACTCTCCAAGTAAGTCTATACCTCATTCCCGCTTTGTAAAACTTAAGCCTATTGCTTCTTCTCTTCCCCAAACCACTTTCATCTACACCTCATCTGAAACACCCCCCTCAACCACCAGAACCTCTAACCCACCATCTCTCAAATTCGACCTTGCAACCACTACCCTACCCGTTTCTGAAGCAGAAATGCTGAACGAAACTACCTCACCATCATCATCCTCACCTTCATCCTCACCATACTATATTCTTTCATCTGACAATGAACCTTCTGACCCCCAATCCCCCTCTCTAGATCAACTTCAAGCTCGTGCTCTGGCCTTTCAACAGCCATCACAAACTGAACCTGAACCTGAAGTCACTTCCCCACCCCCTAAACAACAAAATACACATCCATCTGATCAACCTCAAACACCACCACCTGCACAACCTAATCCACCTCTGGAACAACCAATACCCTCACCATTTGAACCTCAACCAAATCCTCAACCCGAACAAACAACACCATCTCCCTCTGATATTTCCCCACCATAAACCTCTGTTTCCGTCATCACTCCTATTCAAAATCCAGATGACACGAACCAAACTCCACCATCCTCTCCAGCCTCTAACTCTGAACCAGAAACTGCCTTCCCCACATTAGAAGAAGCAATAATTGTTTTTGCAGAGTCTTTAGTGGAGAAGATCAAGTCTCTGTCTGTCAACTTTGGCATCAGTGATGATCCCTCTACAGTAAGGATCCACTGGAACAGAGTGATCAGATGGATGACCTCTGAAGCCTTCAAACTGAAAGGCCTCTCTGAACAAGTCCGCAACGACTTCATCAGAGATGCTGGAATTAGGCTACAGGCTCGCTTGGCCAGAGAGGCTGAGGAAAAGGCCAGGAAGGAAGCAGAAGAGAAAGCTCGCCTGGAAGAAGAGCAGAGGATCAGAAAAGCTGAAGAAAAGGCTGCTGCTAAAGTTGTTGTTGCTACGGCTGCTGCTGAGACTGAGGCAAAAGCAAAAGCTGAAGCGGAAGAAGCAGCACGCATTACCACAGAGGAAGCTGCCAAGGCAAGTGATGATGCTTTGACTTATGGAGAGCAATATACCTCTAGTTTTGCCCCTCCGATCTTAAAGACTCTGGAGGAACTACAAAAGGAACAACAAGTGGTACGAGCTAGGTTGGATCACCAGGATTCCGTCAACACCAACATTCAGAACCTGTTGACTCAGCTGCTCCAAAGGATGCATCCGCCCTCAAACCTTAAGCACTTAGGCTCTTTGTTTGTTGCTTTTCCTCTGATGTTTTTTTTGCTTTCTGATCTATGCTCTCATTGCTGCCTATCTGTACCTGTGTTTCTCTTTTATATATGAATGTCCATTTCCTGCTTATCCTTCTACCTTTTTGATTCTGACAAAAAGGGGGAGAACAAAACAACTATGATGAAAACATATATCTAAAACCTCTCAAGGCACTACGAACATTAATAAATCCTAATGACTTATGACAACTAAAGTTATGCAGGAAAATAGCTAAGGTACCAAACTAACTCTACACAAGGAAGGTCCGGTAAGAACTTCTGTTAAATCTGATGATCTAACTTAGGGGGAGTCCATTCCCTTTATCTGTTTCTGAGATATTACGTACTGTTTCATCATTATTCTGAGCTGTTTTGTCATCATTAAAAGGGGGAGATTGTAAGAACAAATTTAGTTTTACAATGTATCTCTAAGATTTTGATGATAACAAAGGATGAAACAAGAATGGTACCCTAACGAAATTTTTCTAAGTATGCACGATGTTGGTGTAGGGTTTGAGTGTCGGGTTTTTGTTATCGTCTCCACAGGGATTGTGAGATATCGCCGCCGTTCGACAGTTGTTCAATTCTTAACTCGTAGTAACAAGGGGGATTTTGGTTTTAGTCACGGTAGCTTGCATAAAAGTTTAAGAAAGTGTGGTAAAAGTTTTGGTTTTTCTATTTGAGAAATATTGTCAAAGTTAGGGTTCGACAATCACTTTGCATGCATATGTTCGATCAATAAAACTCATAAACTCCTTTAGATGATAAACTATTTCACAAAGTCCTCCCAATGTGTTTATCTCTAACACACATTAAGGGTTTTCCCATTTTGATCCATTGTTGATCTCTCACACAATCTATCAAAATGACAACTTTTTGGTTCAACTTTATGGTGAAAAAAATCATTCATTACTATCTCTAGCTAACAAACAAGATTGGATGAAAACCTAGGTAAAGAGTTGGAAAACATCTCTCGATCATAAACCAACACAAAGAGTTATCAATAAAACAAGTTTTTCACCATATATTCATCATTAAAGAGTTTACAAATGAAGATCATCCCATTTACATACAAAGCTTATGATCATCTACATCTAACCTTGACAAAATGAAGGACTTAGCTACTCATTTTCATGGTAGCTTGTACAACAAGTTTCGGTTGAAGGTTGATCAACATCCGAGTCGAAGAATCGAGATTGGATGGGAATCCACCTTCTTTTTTTGGAATATTGTTAAGAGATGAAGAAAATGAAGAAAAATGGGTTTCTAGGTTACAAAATGTGATCCCAAGAAAATGCAGAAAATATCTAAAAATGCTAAGTGTCCTTTCCAAAAAGTAGCCCCTGCTACTTATAGTATTGCTGTCTGAGTTGTCATGCTCGCTAGGCGAGTAGAATGGTTCGCCTAGCGAGCCCCAAAATAGGCCACCTGAGGCACCTGCGCCCAGAGAAATATCTAAATCCAGATTGCATGTTCGCTAAGCGAAGAAACCTTTGCTAGGCGAAGCCCACGCTTCCTCCTTCGCTCCAGCGAGTTTTGGAGTTTTGCTACTGGAATTGCTCGCTGGAAGCTCGCTAGCAGCTCGCCTAGCGAGTAAGTGCTGGCTGTGAATTTGCCCAAGTCTGGGAGCGTTCGCTACAACCTTCGCCACAGCGAGTTTGCTGACTTTGCTACTGTAAAATTCTGGGGATGTTCGCTGGCAGCTCGCTGGGTGCTCGCCTAGCGAGCACTTCGCTACATCACTCGCCTAGCGAGCATGCTGATGAATTGCTTCCTTTCTTGGTTCCTTTGCCAACTTTCTTGTGTCTTTGTTTTCTATTCTTTCATGCCTAATTTCTGCACAATAACACACAAATTAAAGGTACCAAGATCATTTAACATTGTATTGCAAATCATCAAAAGCGATGGCGGTTTCGAACACTTTCTCGACAAAAAGGAGTGAAAGATGCCCATATTTGATAGCTCAAATAAGCACGTTTGGGCATCTAACACACGACTCTGATCAAAACAATCAGATAGACAATCATCAGATACAAAATCAAGCGCTAAGACACTACTCAGAAGATACGTGACCAGAAGGCTCTGACTCTGATCCAACGCATGCGCTAGCAAAAACTAAAGAAGTCAGACACTCTGAAAGAGAAGAATGAATCCAGACTCTGAAGACGTACGTTCTGAAGAAGTCAAATAAAGATAAACTCTGATGAAGTCAGATACAATATCCTCTGAAGTCTAATATTTCTAAATAAAGACTCTGACTACCTGATTCACAGACTCAAGAAAACTTAACCTTGAAGAAACTTGCTTATAGAAAGAAACTATTTTTAGAAGGAAGTTATGACACTCTTAATACTGCTTTGGAAATAACAAGGATATTAATGACGTTAATCATTCTTCAATGACCAAGATTCTGTCATTAACACCCAACGATCTTCTCATTCTCCTATAAAAAGGATGGAACGCTTCACAAGAACAACACCTGAGACACACGAGAATACACTACTTCCATCACTCTTTATTCTCATTCTCTCACGAGCTACTACTCTAACGTGAGAACATTTCTTGTTATTATCTTTTGTAATATCTGCTTATTGTTAGAAGCACTATTCATTACTGTAATCATATCATTGCTAAGATATTTCCTCAAGTGACTCTGTGAAGTTTGAATACTTGAGAGGGCTAAGGGATTATTTCTCTTAGACAGTTGTTTGTGTAATCTTTCAAGATTAGTGGATTAAGTCCTTTTTGAAGGAGAAATCACCTTGGACGGGTGGACTGGAGTGGCTTTGAATTTCAAGCGAACAAGTATAAAACTTTGTGTTGAATTCCAAACCCCCCTTAAAAGTTTCATTTTCCTAAAAACAATTCAACCCCCCTTTCTTGTTTTTCTCAACCTTCACTTTTCTCATTTGAATCTCACATAAAAGGTTAGCCAAGGTGGAATAAGTGAACATATGGCTTGACACTTAGATTTTTTTTTGACATGTTTGATTTTCCAAACTTCCACCTCAAAATTCACCATGATACAAGCTTCAAATAAAAAAGTGTTCAACATGAAAGTTGTTCCTCTTGATCTAACCTTTCCAAAAAGTCCAATGCACCCATTTTGGACAAGATTTGAATGGGTTGCGCATGGCTTGAACATTGCATCATCATTTGGCAAGATTTAACTTCAAACATCCATGCACAATTGCCTAGCATTCCAACATGACTTCAGCCTTGCTTACACTCAATTATGGATCAGATGGACTGATTTCATGGGCCTGAACACGCCCATGCACCCATGCTTCACACATTGCTAATTTTGGAAGTTCACTTCAAGTGTGCAAATATCAATTAAATTGGCTATAAATAGAACCCTTCATACTCAGAATTAAGGACCATGCATGCCAGCTTTGATCTCAAGCATTCAAACCCTTCCATTTGAGAGGATAAACCTGAGAATTTCCATGGGAAATTGAGTTTGAATCTCACTGTTTTGATCAAGCACAAGCAAGAGCAAGAACAATCGAATCCAGGCCTGCATTGAAGGTATTTTTCAGAAAATTTCATCTCTTCGATTCTCACTCAATTCTTCATAATTCTCTTGGATCTTTGGTTGTCTGAAGTCCTACCAATGTAGGCATCAAGATTGAGTTTCTTTGAGGTTAAATCGAAGCAACTCAGATCGTGCACCTCAAATTTCAACTCCCTGTATCTCTCAATATACTTGGAGTTAGGATGAATTGAGGCCAGATTCAAGCTCAGTGCCATTTTTACTTTAAAATCATATCCTTCTTTTAATTTTGGTGATGGTTGTGACTGAACCAGTCCGGTGAAGCTTACCGGAGAGGGAGACCGGAGTTGTAGCTCCGGTGGTGAGTTGGCAGTTTCAGAACCATAGGATCCATTTGAAATGATCTAATATCACGTGTTGGTTTGGATGATCGTTTGTGTGGCGCGCTGACTAAAGACCATCGTGGATTGCGCGTTTGTGACCACTTGATCTGCCACCTCAATTAATGAGGGAGATCAAGTGGTCCACGTTTTTTCTGATTATTTGATTTTCATTTTATTTGTTTTATTTTCATTAATTCATATTAATTTTAATATTGATCCAAAAAATATGAGAGTTTCACCAAAAAAAATTAAATAATTTCTTCTTTCATTTTCTGAATTAAAATTATTTTTTGGATCATTATTAATATGTTTCATGATTTAATTGATTTTGTGAATATTTTTAATTGTTTAAAAATAGTTTTAAGTTTCCAAAAATTATGAAATTTTGTCTCCAAGGTCCTTTGACCTTGTTTGACCTATGATAAATCCCATGGCCATTTCTTTGGTGTTTTGTTGAGATTTTAGGAATTTGACAAACCATAATTTAATTTAATGCATTATTTAATTGATTTTAATTGTTTAATTGAAAAATAAATTGTGTTGAGCATTTGATATTGACTTGTTGAGTTTGACTTGTGTTGTTGGGCCTTGGTCAAGGTTGATTTGACTTTGTCGAGTTAAGATCATTGGATTTAGGGGATTGATGAAATGTACATTTCATCTCCCAAAATGAATGAATGATCTTAATTTGGTAAAAGTCCTCCTTTGACCAATTTGTGTTGATTCCATTTCCCATCCCTCTTCATCTCATTCCCCTTCTTTATTCATTCATGTCATGGACCTATGATATCTCTAGATCCTAAGACTAGTTGATTGCAAAATCAACATGAGTATGGATGAGATTAGGTACACCCTTTTCAATATTATTTTTGTGTGTGGTATGTTTTATCAGCATAGTCCATTATACTATGTCTCCAACATGCATTAACACCAAAATTCTACTGTCCGGCCTCAAATAGTTATGACTTCTACATAAGTATAATTATGATTGCTTAACATAGCGCTAAATTTGTGACACAAAAGGTATAGCATTCTAGTAAGTGAGATTGTAAGTCTCCCCTCTTTCATGGTATTGTGTGGAAACTTGGCCTTTTTTCCTTCCTTTGGAAGATGTCTTGGTTCAAGGATCCATGCTTGTGAACAGTGGGTTGAGTGTTCTCTAAAGAATGACTTAAACAAAACAAAGCAAAAGCAATACTAACTTCTAATCAATTAACAACTAACATTTAATTTCAAGCCATTTACTTTTATGCACTTTAATTTCAAGTCTTTATTCAGTTGCCATTATTCATACCATTCAATTTGTTTACTTTAATGCCATTTTCACTTTGCTCATTTGAGCCATACTTTGTGAATATATTATGTTTGTATATACTTGTTTGTGTTTGTGGTCTTTTGACCTTAATGTACATAATTAGAACAAAAACCCCTAAAAGACATTTTGTGTGGATTGTTGGTTTGCTTTGAGACATTGGACTTAGAATTAGGCAACACTCCCTATGCAAAAGGACTTGGCCAATGCCAACTTTCAAAAACCAAGTGCTTGTGAAGTGAACTTTCATCTGATACAATATTTAAGATCCATTGGAGTTCATCTGCAACATGATCATATTGAAGCTGTTATTTTGAACCTGTGTTTAATGCATATCTTTGAAGTCATCTGATGTATGGGGAGTTATGAAGAAGATCATGGAGTTGCTAAGCTTGGATGTGGCTATCTTTATTTGATGCCTTGTTCTTCATCTTACTATTTGTGTATTGATATTGCTTGATTCTAAAGTCCAAGGGAAATTTGGGTTTATATATGACATTCTTGTCTATTGGATTGCAGCCCATTGGTCATATCTTTTCAACTCTCAACTTTTAAATTTTTGCTTAGGATTAGTCTCTTAATCTCCTCCCCATTTCTTTAATTTCAAATATCTCCCTCTTTTAAAAAAAATCTTCTTTGCTTGTGATTTCTAAACTTTGACCATATTGCAAATTAGAAACTTTGGCCTTATGCCATTGCATTTTCAAACTCTTTTTCTTAAATAAACTTCTAAATAAACTTAAATATACTTGACTTAAAATTTTAAAAGTTAAAAAGAACTAACACTCATCCAAACCTTTTTAGGCCTCTCGTGCCTTTGTTAAACTTAAAATTTTGTTAAAAGCAACTCACTCACTTTGAAATTGATACCACGAACTACGAGGCTTTGATCCCTCATTTTTATGTTGGTACGTAGGCAAAAGTCCGAAGGTCTTGTCAAACACAAAAATATAATTAATGAATTCTTTTCCCATCCCTCCACTCTATTTATTGAAAACATCATTTTGTACGAAAACACATATGCACACAAAAAAGGGCTCCCTAGGAGTACCTAGGACACTTTGGGTGCTAACACCTTCCCTCTGTGTAACCAACCTCCTTACCTATAATCTCTGGCATTTTATTAGTTTTGATTTGAAAACTTCTTATTTTTGAGTTTTATTCGTACTTTTCCCTTTTCCCTTGGAAACAATAAAAGCGCGGTGGCGACTCTAGTTTTATTGACGTCTAGCTTATCCATAGCCCGATGGTCATGAATTTACCATTACACTATGTTTGATTCTTCCGACTTCCACCTCCAAATTCTTCATGATCCAAGCTTCAAATGGAAAAAGTTTCAACAGAAAATTTGCTCCCCTCCATGTTAACTTTCCAAAGAGTCCAAGATCATGGCATTTGGAGTATTTTTGATTGACTTTTGCATGGCCCTAACTGGAAATTTTCATGATCATTTTTCATTTCACTAATGCATGGTTTCATGTTATTGTTGCAACATCATTTGAACATGATTTTGGACCTGTTTACATCATTTCATGGGCCTTGTGCATGCCCATGCAAGCATGTAACCTCACATTGCTATTTTTGACATTTGTTTGAAAGTGTGTGAAAAGCAAGTGAATTGGATTTAAATACATTACCCTTGAGCTCAGAATGAAGACCCTTCTGCCCCAACTTTGATCCTGCAACTCCCTACCCTCCATTGATAGGATAACCTTGAAGATTTCATTTATAATCGAGCTCCAATTCCACTTTTGTTTTGGGATTGAAACTCCAAGGGTCCAAACCATTTGATCATCCATTTCACTTCTTGCAAGTTGGTAGAAGCAAGCCAGGCCAAATTGGAAGAGAGATCGAGCTCAATTGCATCAAACTGAAGGTGATTTTTCTGAATTTTCTCTTCTTTGATTCTCCCTCAATTCTCCACTATTTTGCTTGTTCTTTGGTTGTCTGAATACCTACCAATGTAGGCAATAAGATTGAGTTGCTTTAAGGTCAAATTGAAGCAAGTCAGCTCATACTCCTCAATTTTCAATTCCACATATCTTTCTATATAGTGAGAATTGGGAAATTTTGAGGGCAGATTCGAGTTCCTGGCATTTTTCTCTTTAAATTAGTGTATGCATCTTTAATTTTCACGAACCTTGGTGGTGGACCAGTCCGGTGAGGTCCACCGGAGAAGATGACCGGAGTTCTAGCTCTGGTGATGTGTTTACAGCTTCATATCCATTTGATCATCTCTCCATGTTCTAATCTTGACGTTTGGTTTGTTTGACTCATTTTCCCACGCATGACTGAAGTGCGTCATGGACCCTAAGCGCGTGACCATTAGATCTGTCACATCAATTAATGAGGGAGATCTGATGGCCCATGTTTTTCCATTTATTTTATAATTTCTGATTTTATTTTAAATGCCTTTATTTTGTTTAATTCATATTAAATTCATTTTTAACCCAAAAAATATGGGACTTTCACAAAAAAACTTTAAATATTTTCCTCTTCCATATTTTGAATTAAAATAATTTTTTGGATTAATTTTGATATTTTTTGTGAATTAAATGACTTTTGACTTGTTTTTAAATACTTATGACTTTCCAAAAATTCTCAATTTTTTTGTCTAAGGTCCTTTGACCTTGTTTGACCTTGGATAAATCCCTTGGCCACTTATTTGGTGATTTGAAGGGATTTGAGGTTTTATCTTTTATAAAATGCATTTTATTCCATTTTTAATTTGATTTTTTAATTGTTTAATTATTTAAAAATATTGTTGAGCCATTTGATTGACTTTGTGATGCTTGACTTTCTATTTGGCCTTGATCATGGTTGATTTGAACTTCCATTTGATCAATACTATTGGATTTAGGGGTTTATGAAATGTGCATTTCATCTCTCAAAATGAATAAATAGTATTGATCAGATGAAATTCCTGTTGTGGTCAATTTGGGTTTCTATTTCCCCTTCCCTCTTCATCTTCATCCCTCTTCTTCCTCAATCCATCATTGACCAATGATTTCTCTATAAGTCAAATGCTAGTTGATTCATCAATGACCTTGTGTCAGATGAATCAACATGAGCCTGATTGAGATAGGTTCCTCCCACTTTATTTTTGTATGTGGTATGTTTTAGGAGCTTGGTTCTTTGTACCATGTATCTAACATGAATTAACACCAATATTATTAGTGTCCAACCTCAGATAGTTGTGACTTCTACATAAGTCCAATTACGATTGTCTAACATAGAGCTAAATTTGTCTTGAAAGGCATAACATTCTTGTAAGTGAGATTGTAAGTCTCTCATTCTTCATGGAATTGTGTGAAGACTTTACTTTTTTTCAATTCATAAGAGCTAGTGGCATACTTGTTGATTTATCCAAGTTGGAGCCCTTCTCATGGATGATGTCTTGGTTCATGTCTTCATACTTGTGAATGAATGATTGAGTGTTCTCCAAAGAATAACTTACACAAATTGAACTCTTCACTAACATTTGACTAACTTCTCATTAATATTGCTTAACTTTAAAGTCATTTACTTAATGAACTTTAAATTTTAGTATCTTTATCATTCATTGCCATTTATATTTCATGCAAAATGTTTATGTTTCAGTCCTTTTCACTTTGCTCACTTGAGCCATATCTTGTGATTGTATATATTGTGTGCTTGTGATTTTGTTCTGTTTGTGGTCTTAGGACCTTAAAATACTTAATAACAACAAAAAACCTTAAAAAATATCTTGGTGGACTGTTGGACTTGATCTAAACTTTTGGACTTAGAATATGCAACTTCCATATGCTTTGAGGACTTGGCCAATGCCACTATTTGAGACTGGGTTATCCTTGACTGTGCCTTTCATATGATGAAAACCTTGAGTTCCCTTGGTTCATATGTTACTTTGTCTCTATGCTTAAGTTGTTACTTTGACCTTGTTATTGATGTTTGATGATTGTTTTTGAGAGTTTGCCAAGGGATATTTTCATATGATACATTTGAAGACATTGAAGACTGCTTTCTATTGGAGTGCTTGCTTGGATGTTCAAGCTATCTTTATTTGATGCCTTGATCTTCATATTAATTACTTGGGTGCTTATGCTTATTGCTTACTCAAAAGTCCAAAGGAAATGAGTTTCTATAACACATTCTTGTCTTGTGGATTGCATCCCATTGGTCAGATCTTTTCACTCTTAACTTTTAAATTTTTGTCTAGGATAGTCCCTTCATATCCTCCCACTTATTTAATTTCAAAATCTCTCCCTCATTTCAAAACCTTTTTTGTTTGTGTTTTCAACTTAGACTTGTTTTAATGAGTAGAAACTTTGGCCTTATGTCAATGGATTTTCAAACTTTTTCTTAATCAAGTTTGTAAATAAACTTAACCATATTGACTTTTCATTTCAAAAGACAAAAAGAACTAACAACCTCATTTGAGTCTCTGGCCTTTTGTGCCATTTTGTTTTAAACTTTGGTTAAACTCAATCTACCAACTTCTTTGAAATTTTTACCACGAACTATGAGGTTTTTATCCCTCATTTTTATGTTGGTACGTAGGCATAAGATCGAAGGTCTTGTCAAACACAAAAATATAATTAATGAATTCTTTTCTCATCCCCTCACTCTATATTTTCTATCAAACATCATTTTCAACTAAAACACTTGCACACAAAAAAGGGCTCCCTAGGAGTACCTAGGACACTTTGGGTTCTAAGGGTGCTAATACCTTCCCTCTATGTAACAAACTCCCTTACTTGTAGTCTCTGATATTTTATTAGTTTTGATTTTAAAACTTCTTATATTTGGGTTTTGTTCTTACTTTTACCCTTTTCCTTTGGAAACAATGAAAGCGCGGTGGCGACTCTGGTTTTGTCGACGTCGAGTTTATCCATAGCTCGATGGTCATGAATTTACCGCTACAATGGTGATTAGCCTAAAAGAGTAAAGGAGTGTATTTTCCTAAGCACAAGAGGACTGGTAAGGCAAACAAGCAAGATAGGAAGGGTATTTGAATCAAAGAGTGTGATATTAACCAATAAATGGCATGGTCAATACAAGGATTGTAGGATTTGCCAGAGTTTTTAACTCTATAGGGCAACATAAAAGAAGAGGAGTTTGCTAGAGTTTGTAACTCAACAGGGCATTATATAAAGATTTGCTAGAGTCTGTAACTCAACAGACAATATGAAAGGTTATCAGAGTCTGTAACTCTTTAAGGTAAGAATAAATGATTACCAGAGTCTATAACTCTACAAAGTATAAATGAAAGGGTGTCAGAGTCTATAACTCTACACGGCAAAAAGCAAGGTTGCCAGAGTTTGTAACTCTACAGGGCATAAAGAGAGGTTTCTAGAGTCTGTCACTCTACAAGGTATTGCAAAAGAAAAGGGTTTTTCCAGAGTCTATAACTTTATAAGGAAGAAAGAAAGATTTCCAGAGTCTGTAACTCTACAGGGCATAAAGAGAAGTGCTTTTCCAGAGTCTGTAAATCTATAAGGAAAGATGAGAAAAGGTTTCCAGAGTCTTTAACTCTATAAGGAAAGATGATAAATAGTTTTTAGAGTCTGTAACTCTATAAAGCAATGAGAAGTTTCCATGGCATACTTGCAAATTAGGTCAAATCAACTTGCACCCCTTTGTGAAATTTTGATGTTTTCTTGAATTTCAAGCCATGATAATGATATAATAAACACCCCTTTATGAAAAATTGATTAGGGCTTGAGTGATCTTAAGAATAGTTTGAAGATTGATTGATGTAGCATGGAAATAAACACATGGACCACCTTTGAATCATCATGAATAAACATGCATTTCCCTTGATCAAAAGATCTTTGTCTTGCCTTGATTTGAAGCATGATCACATACATGAATCACAAGAGCCAACAAGTACTAACTCTCAATGAAGTTAGGGTTAGTTGTTAAACAAAACAAGATGAAACCCTAAATTTAGATACAAACCAACAATGTGACCATGCTTATGATCCCATGACCAAATGCAATGGTCATGCATGATATGATTGGATGTATGCAAATGGGATATGCAAGAAAGGAAAAAGGGAGGCTAAATTTTTGGGGTATGACAGTTCCCTCGAGTTCCAAATGATCCAGTATCATTTGGTATGGCCATCCAGTCCTAGAGGACGTCTTCATCATCTGATACTCGCAGTTCGGTTCCCTGAACTTCATCTTCAATGGCATGTTCATTATTTTCTAGTAATAATGGATTTGTTTCCCTCTGAACCAAGAAATCGACTCAGGCTCTACCGAAAAATCCTCAGTGGGAGGTCTATAGGCATTCGCATAAAAGTCCAACACCAGCTCCTTAGCCACTAGTTGGATCTGACTATATAGATAAGTCAGATTATGCTTCTTCAGGATAACATGTATGTCAAGGTGTTGGTTAGGGTGGAGGTTGAAATCTAGCCCCTTAATAATCTTCTTGTTCAACAAAGAAAAATAGCTCTCTTCATGCTTAACAAAGATAAACCTGTCAGAATCATGAGATGAAGAAGAAAAGGTGGTCATTTGTTGTTATTTTAGGGCAGATCTAACCTATAGCAGAGAGAAACTAGGGGAAAACAAGAAAAACTTAGAGAATTTAGTCAGAGAACACAATGCAACGTATGGCTCGGGGTGGGAAATGTCAATATATATATATATATATATATATATATATATATATATATATATATATATATATATATATATATATATATATATATATATATATATATATATATATATATATATATATATATATATATATATATATATATATATATATATATTGCCCAGTACGCATCATACGCATATCATACGTGCGCAGCCAGGGCCATACGTGTATGACATAGGTCCTACGTGTATGGGCAGAGAAAAATACGTGAAAAATTTGGATCACATATCATATGTGTATGCTTCCAGGTGACCGTTGCATACGCGTACCACTTGGCCATACGCGTATGGCCCAGTGTTTGAAAATTACCTGTGACCATCGGCATTCCTCATACGCGTATGGGGGCTTTCATACGCGTATGGGAAGAGACCCTGAAAAAATTGGCATTTTGGCATCCTCATACTCGACGGGCTAGGTCATACGCGTGTGAGCAGAAGGCACATTTTTTTCAATTTTTTTTCTTTTTTAATTGCCTTGCCCGTGAGAAATTTTTCCTTTCTGCTTGGTTCTGCAACACACGAATTTTTAATAGATAAAATAAATAAAAACAAGAATGTAAATTACACAACTTAAATGAAAACTATTGTTACTTCCCTTGGGTTGCCTCCGAAGCAACGCTTTTTAACATCCATAGCTCGAAGAATAACTAGTCTATGGTACTCTGAGCTAAGCCTCTTCCACCAAGACACTCTCCTATCCCTGGTGATAAAGCTTCAACCTTTGGCCATTGACCTTGAAGGTGTCCCTACTAGTGTTGATTTTCAACTCGAATTCTCCATGAGGGAACACTTTATGGATAATGAATGGACCAGACCATCTAGACTTAAGCTTTCCAGGGAACAACTTCAATCTAGAATTAACCAAGAGAACCGACTATCCTTCCCAAAATTCACTTTTTTGAATATTTCAATCATGCCATTTTTTGTTTGTTCTTTTTAAAGTTTGGCATTCTCGTAACACCAAGCCCCACGTCCGCTTCTCCAAACACCAACGCCGGGTCTCCCCATGAGCAAATAGGAATGCGTCTTTACATTCAAACAAGGCGGAGATGCGCTCATCAATACGTCGAAAAAAGACTCACCGTCGGTGCCGAATTCAATGGTCTATGCGATCAATCAAGGACTTCAACAATAAATCCGACAATGCTTCTATGTTGCCACGATGCCTGCTCCCGGGTTCCTTCCATCGCTTCCTTTCGGATGCACGAATCTCGATGTGATGACGAATGATGAGGAATCAAGGCGTCAAATGGATGACGAAGAGCGAAGTCGATTTCTTCTAAAAAAAACTCGTGAGTTTCTTCTTCAACTCCTCCTGCTTTTATATGTTGGTTATTCTATTCTGTTATCACCCTCCTTCCACTTCCACGTCTTTTGTACAACCATCCTCTTGAGAGCTAACCTTATGCGGATATAGACATTTGGGGTTTTATGCAAGGCGGATTTCGGAGCCATGTCCGACAATGTTTTGTGCTTCCAAAACAAGCCCTTAAAGGTTTGCCTTCCTAAACAAAATCCACGTGCATTTTGAATACACCGAATTGCTTCCTTCAAGTCTCTGTTCAGCTTGTCGACAAGATGATGTAAACAATAGCATTGGTAGCAGTTTGTGAATATCTCCAAGACAATGACCTTTTTTTGGACCATTATGAAAATATTGATTTGCTCAGATGTTGATAAAGATGATTTCAGCTCCTGCAGAAAAAAATGCCAGTCGTGCTCAGTTTCGGCATCTACAACAACAAAGGCTACATGAAAAATGCCATCATTTCCATCGACAAAAATTGCAGCTGATAATTATCCTTGACACTTTGAGTTCAAAGGAGTTATGTCAAGGAAAATGAGGCATGGAATGATACAAAAAGATGATGGAAACTTGAGTCCTCCTTCGTCGTGAATGTGGCAAAACTACCTGGATTTATCTCTTTTATTTTCTCATAGAAAAATGGCAATTGAGTGTATGCTCCTTTACTCATGTGTGTACTCATGCACACTTGGATCTATTTGGATTGTTTTTAGGTGTTGTTTAATGTTTCATGTCATGTATAGGTTAGATTAGGCCATGGTTGGTTTGAATTTGAAATGGATTGTATGGCTACGGGTTGATTCATGTTATTGGAACTGATGTGGTTCGGCATGTAACCTGAAATGTTGTATGTAATGTGAATTAATGGTATAGAATTGAATGGGAAGTTTGAAGGTTATAAATATGAAATTCAGTTTAAATGGAATTGAATGCGTAACTTGGTTTTTATGTTTGAAAATGGAAATTGAATGAAGTTTTTAGGTGTATGATTTATGTTCTAGAATGGAAATTGAATTGTGTAAATTGAATGGAATTTGAGATTGTTTTGTAATAGAAATGTTTGGGAATTTGGAATTAAATGGACAACTTGAATGTTAATGGCATGGTTATGATAGAAATGAGATGGTGTATTCTTGGATTGGACTATTGGATTTGAATGGAAATGTGATGTATTGAATGAATGCATATTGAGATTGTTTGGAGTTGGGATTGTAGGTTTGAAAATGGGATTGTAATGTAAATGCATTTGGAAATTGAATGGAATAGGATTGTAATTGAAATTGAATGAATAGAATAGAAATACAATGTACATGAAGATGATTAAAAAATAGACTTAAAAATATGATGATAAAAAATGGATTTTGGGCTAGATGGTTGACTAAAAAGTCAACAGCTGACCAAAAGTCAACTTAGATAAAAATGTGTAATTTCTTAAGGGCAAATGAATGTGGACCACAATGCCTTTGAAATATGCCATGCTATTGACTGATCTTGAACCAAAGAACACCAACCAAGCGACAGATCTTGAATGAATCCTAACCAATGAATCAGAACCATGAACTTATATCAAGCAAATGAACCATCCATAATAGAGCAGATGAATCCTCATCCTTGAATGTATACACTGCGCGACAATGATGCCACAACCAGCAACTAGGGTTTTAGGAATCTGAATGATCATGATGATGCTTCGTATCCCACAACTAGGACTTCAAGCTATGCTCCATGATGAATACACCACGATGAAGAGCTCACCTCTTACTCAATTCCATGTGTGATAAACCCCTGAACCCATGATTTTATGCTTTTCAAATGCAAGTGGAATGTACTATGATATTGTGAATCTGTAGATGAGATGAATGCTTATCAGGATATGCAAATGCTTACGGTTAGTGCCCTAGATGAACTTTGTGAAAGGTAGGGTGAATTTTGGGGTATGACAGGGGTTGTACCACTGGTTTGTGATCATCTTCCATCAGTATCTTGTGCATGCACACTGTGAGGCTAATCCCTTTCATGTTTCCAATGGTTCATCCCATAACACTTTTATATTTCTTCAGTATATATACCAATTTCTCTTCCTCTTTTTCTTGTAGCCCGAAACTTATAATTGTCGGATAATTCTTCTCAGAGTCTAAAAAAATGTACTTCAGATTCTCAGGAAGTTGCTTCAACTCTGTACTTATTTAAGAATCATTTTTACTCCCAGCTTCCAGTGGAACTCTTAAATCCTCCCACCGATGTGGTTTTTATCTTAGCCATTGAGGTTGTGCTTCTATCATGGCTAGCACTTCTTTTTCTTTTTTATCCTTATTTTCCTTTATTTCCTGACCTAATAGGCTGAGAACTCTTTCCAAAGGCAATTTGGGGACTTGGCGCTGAACAGACTAAGACACCATTGTGTCCAACACTTCAATTATGTTACTTGTCCCAAAATCATCTTTGTACTTCATATCATTCATAACATCATTATCAGCTCCTCGTCATAAACCTTGAGGGTCATAGTTTCCTCCTCAATGTTTATCACGCATCTCCATATTTCTAAGAAAGTTCTTCCCAAAATCAGAGGGGTCTCTTCATCTTCAGGTATCTCAAGAATAACAAAGTCAACATGAAACACAAGCTTATCTATTTTTACTAGAGCATCTTCTACTACACCGTACGATCGCTTTACTAAGTGATCAGCAAACTAAAATGCCATTCTAGTATCCTGAGTTATATGTATTCCTAACTTCTTATAGATGGGCAAAGACATAAGACTCGCACTATCCCCCAAATCAATAAGTGCCTTCTTGAATTTCATATCCCCAATTATGCATGGTATGGTGACAAAACCCTTTTGTTTCTTCTTTACCGGAATCTTCATGCCCTGCAAAATAGAACTACAAGTTTCAGTTAATAGTATAGGTTCAGTGTCAACGGTGCATTTTTGCAGATAATATCTTTCATGAACTTGGCATACATTGGCAAAATAGAACAAAAGATTATCAACCATGAAGGTTGGAAAATATATGATCAACCATGAAGGTTGGAAAAATATTCACCAACCATGAAGATTGGAACCAAAAGACTATCAATCATGAAGGTTGGAAAAAGGTTCATTAACCATGAAGGTTGGAAACAAAAGATTACCAAACCATGAAGGTTGGGAAAAAGATACCAAACAAACTGGGCTTTAATAGATACCAAGCAGGTTGAATTTTGAAGAAAGTGTCAAACCAACTACTTTTAAAAGGTACCAAACAGGTTTAGGATTTGAAGGTGTCAATAAAATATTGAGCTTTGATTATTCTAATTTGCACACACGGCTTCATGCTATGCTAGATGAATGATATGCATGAGTGAAGCGACATGATTAATACATGATGATGATTTATGCAATGGTCAACCCAAATGCTCATATAGAGGAAGGTGGGAATTTTGGGTTAGGAAAAATGGTCATACAGACGTGATTCTCCGACACCTACTTCAAACTGACTAGTTGTTGTCATACCACTGAACTTGATTTGAAACATGGAGAGAGCTCATACCTGCGTAGCCTGCTTCTGCCCCAATATGCTGATTATCTGCACAAACTGCCCCAGTCACAAGTTATGGACTGGTATCATCATCCGAAGATCTCAAATTGGCTTGCCCTAACATCTTGAAATTGTATCTTCTTGATTAACCATTTTTGGGAGTGATTAACTTCTCGTGCTCTTGAGGTGGTCTGCCTCAATATGAGCATTGGAGTAACTTTTCCACTGTCTGGCTGATCCAGAGAGATTTGTAGAATCTTGACGTGGTTGCCCTAGATTGACTGAATTCCAAAGAGATTTGAGCTATAGGACATCAAAAGAATCGTTCAATCTTCCCATTATGTAAACTTTCTTGATGTCAAGTTCCTGTTCGTAAGTAAAAATGCTCATTTTGAAAATGATAATTGTAATGTCATGCTCATACGAGTTTTGAAACTCAAGTGTGTTCATTAAGATTATGACACTAATTAAAATTGCATATCAATATCAATACCAATGACAAACGAATCTTTAGGAATCATCTTTGACGCGACCTTACCATAATATGCTTTCGAAATAAACACTGCTTCAACTAGGTCTTTTGAGGGTTGTAACGTGGTCTGGTTCACGGTTTCAAAAAAAAGGGATATAAGGCTCAAAACCTACTTTATCCCCCTGTTCTTCGTGATGTTCTCCAGTCATACGTTCAGTTAGCTCAAAACAAGCGTTCATCTTTTAGAACACGATTTTGAATATTAGCAATGATGGTTAAGGAACCCATAAGAGTTTGGAGCGACAACCACTCACCTTCTACTTTTGTTTGTAGCCACATGGATTTGCTCTTGCTCAGGATTTTTGTTATTGATCCTCTTTTATCTTTTGTTTATTTTCTCTCATTTTTGCCTAGACCGATCCTTTGGGATTTGTAGTCCACCAGGATGCTCTAACTTTTGTCTAAGTTAATCTTCTTTTTAAGCTTTTGATTTAGCGGGCTTTTGATTTTTTCATTCCACCTTTTCTTTTGTATTGGAGCAAATCCTGTGAAATTTTCTTACTTGATTTGTTGCAAGGTTTGTGATTGTCTCACTCCTTGTGGTTGTAAGGGATAACCCTTATGAATTTGTGATTCCATCCTCTTGAGAGGGATATGATATGACTGATTACTTGATGGGATATTCTCCTTCTGAAACTTGAACGCAAGGTCAAACTAAATGAAGACTACCCTGCCCCTGGTTAAAATTGAGGGTTTTATGTATGAAGAAAATAAACTCCTACTTCAAGGCCCTAAGGGGTTAACTAGGGATTATATTCCTTCTCTCTCCGGTGTTTAGGGATTTGAACAATGTCTTACATCATCAGCACGATCTTATTCAAAATCATACAGATAATGATCTTGTGCATTTTATTTGCATCATTCTCTTTTGATTTTTCTTGAGCAATAGTTTAATATTGATAAATAAAATATGAGTGAACATGAATGGATTTAATCAAAACATGCACATTTATTTCATTATCATTATCATCTGAAAGCCAGACAAGTTTTACAAATGAACAATAGTTAACAAATAAGAAAAGATTACAAATGAGATATGACTGAACAATATGATATTGCTGATATGACTAGCCTTGATACTCATCCTAATCTGAGCAAATGCCACCATGAAGGAGAATTTGCCATCCAAGGCGCAGCGGAATTTAAAAATTTCTCCATTTAGTGATCCTTACGAATGAGCATGATCAGTGATAGAATCGTTACCTCTTGTGGCGATTCAAACCTTTGGTGCAGATCTCTGATAATGATCAAAACCTTTGAAACAGATCCACGGGGCGATCACGAACGTTGAACGATGACAACGTCTCTACTCAGTCCACACGAACGGATTCCTTCAATCGCAGTGCTAGCTGTTATGAATGAAGGCTTTGAGTGAGAGAAAGAGGGAAACAAAATTCCAAGTCTCTACTTGAATTTCTGTCTGAGTGGAATGGAGTGACAATGCTTCTACCCAAGGGGTTCTATTTATAGAACCACTTGTGTGGGCTTCAAGCCAAAAAGCCCACTTAAGTGCATTTTGACCCATATCTCATAATATGCCAAAATCACTTAAGTATTTGGTACCTTACCATATTTCGTCTCCCACTTAAGTGCACCGTACCTTACGGTGTTCCTCAATTATTCTATCTCTCATCAATCCGTCCTTTGTGTGTGACCCTATAGGTTTTCGCGACGTTGACAATTATATTAAATCACGCATTTAACATAATAAACAGTGAGCGGTATCTAGCAACACATCATTGCTACCCAAGTCACGAAAATGTCATGTGATCTGACAAAACCTCCTGTGATAATAATTATGTGTATAATTACCCCTTTGCCCTTATGTCTATATTGAACACAAGGTATAGACCATGTCACCCTTGTCCAGTTCAATATTGGGCCCATAGACATTTATCCTGTTACGCAGGATTGGCAAATTCCATCTAGGACACTCATGTCCCTCAGCATGCTTCGTGGAGTACCCATCAACTGTCTTTATGGTCATCCAGTTACGGATAACGTTGGATCAGTAATAAAGCACTCAACTCTACATCTAGGATCCATAGTGGTTTCAGGTCGAAGAGTGGTATACACTATTATCACCATGAGAATAACTTATGACACTTTGCATAACTTTCTATATAGTATTCTCATAGCGGGTCAATCCGGTATAAATATTACTCCTAATATTCATACCTATGTTTAAGACTTGATAACTCTTTATCCATGATCCATGAGATGTGATCATCAGTCTACAAACATAATAGTCTTAATGCTTTAATGTTATCCCACTTCACATTAAAGCTCGACTACGGATACTTTAAGAATAGTGTCCTTATGTTTAATGTGTTCTCATGATTAAGTCACACTTAATACATTAAACGGACTATCTATTCTAGGGACTTTATTAATCAACCATAATAAAGAAAATGCCTTTTATTATTAATAAATAATTCGATACAAGTACCAAAAGTATTGGCCTCTAGGGCTTACACCAACATAATTGCATCCATTATCTGTCCACGGTGATCTGGCAATAGGTTAGTTATGACATTGGACCCTACCTTAGAGAATGGCAAGATCTTCTGATCAATAAGCTCTTGTAGCCTGGATTTGAGAAGCCAACAATCCTTGGTAGAATGTCCTATGTGTCCGGCCTGGTAGGCACACAAGGCATTAGGATTATGCTTTACATGATAAGGGAAAGTGGCAGGTGGAATCTCCTTTGGAACAATTTCCCCT
Organism: Lathyrus oleraceus; assembly: GCF_024323335.1. Classification (NCBI taxonomy): domain Eukaryota; kingdom Viridiplantae; phylum Streptophyta; class Magnoliopsida; order Fabales; family Fabaceae; genus Lathyrus; species Lathyrus oleraceus. The sequence goes on from NC_066579.1 coordinate 116,945,703, forward strand.
TGTTGAACAAGATATGGTAACAAATGTGAATAAGGTATATGGACTTGATCATACTGACGTTTACTATTCCAATTTACCATGCCCATGATGATTCTTCCCTTGACCCTTATTATTCTGAGGTTGTTAACTTGGGGGAGCTTGAGCCTGTGGAGACTGCTGGTACTGAGGTTAGTATTGAGCAACGGCGATGTATAGGTGAAGGCAGTGTGACATAGGAGCCATATGTGCTTGAACTTGAGGGTTGACACTTGCTATCACAACACTTCCCTCAACCTCTTTCTTCTTAGCAAAACCCTAAGGTTTCTTAACCACTGTTTGATTATCAATATTAGCAATCTTCCCTATTTTCAGCCCATTCTCAATACGTTCTCCAATGGTTACTATATCGGCAAAGTTGGATGATAAACTACCGACCATCTTCTCATAGTACATACCTTGAAGAGTGCTCATGAAAATATTGACCAATTCAGCGTCTGTCAGTGCAGGTCTAACTCAGGAAGCCATTTCACGCCACCTCTGAGCGTATTCTTTGAATGTCTCACTGCTCTTGTAGGCTTGATTTTGCAGTTGTAACCTGGTGGGAGCCATATCCAGGCTATACTTATATTGATTGAGAAAGGCTTCAGACAAGTCCTTCCAAGATCTAATTTTATTGCGCTCCAAGCTCATATACCAATCCAAGGATGCCCCAGATAGACTGTCCAAGAAAAAATGGATAAGAAGCTCATCATTATCAATGTAGGATCCCATCTTCCTACAATACATAATAATATGACTTCTGGGATAGGTTAAACCCTTGTATTTTGGTAGGTCTGGCGCTTTGAACTTAGGAAGAAGCACCGTATTAAGAACTAGACATAGGTCTTTAGCATCCATATCATAAACAGAGAAACCTTCAATGACTCTTATCCTTTCATCTAATAACCGATAGTTTTCCAGTCTGTTCTAATATGAACCAAAAGAAATCTGATTGGCAGGATGAAGATTAGTTTGATGATTGGGGAGTTGAACACCCTGAGAAGTTGTCTGAGCAAGGACTGAAGGAGAGGCAAATCGGTGATACCCTTGAGTATGCATCAATCCCGGGTTAACCATATGACCAACAGTCTGACCATATTGACCCTGATATGGAGCATAGGGTGCCCCATGATACACAAATGGAGGTGCAACAGCAAAAGATGCCCTAGGATTAGGAGGAGGCATCCGAACATCTTGACTCAAATTCTGAACGACAGGTTGAGTAGCTTGAGGAGGAAGAAGAAAATGAAGGTAATGGCCTATGTAATCATCTTTGTTATCATCAGAAGTTTCAACAATAACTAGTGCATAAGTTTGAAGAGCCTATTCTGGGTTTATCTCACGGTTTTTGGCACTAACCGTATAAGGAGAGTGAGTGGTCATCCCCCAAGGATGAGCAACAAAATCCCCATTGGAAGGATGCATAACAAACGGTTGATATGGCACAAAAGTATTCCCGTTAGCAACTTGGGTAGTAAAGTTTGGAGGCAACCCCCACTGATAGGCAGCAGCATGCCTACTAGGACTTGGATGACAAATAGGCTGACTTACCACAGGTTGAATTACAATATCAACAACAACATTAGCAGAAGTGGTGATTGATCAGTGCATTTTAATGCACATTCTTCTATAATTGTACTTAGACATTTATCTACTTTATTTTTCTTATTTTACTATTTTATTATGTTTTTAAATTTAAGTTCATGATTTCCTTTAATCTATTTTCGTTTGCTATTTTCAGTTTTAGCGGTTATTTGACACATGTTCACTGTTTGGATCATAACTTGAGCTATGGGATGCCATTTTGCGTGTTCTGATATGCACTGGAAAGCTTAGAGAAAGAGCTACAACTTTTGTGTTGAAGCCAAAATCTGATCGGAGTGCAGAAGTCTTAAATAATTCGTTGAAGTTTTGTACTTTAGGAAATAGTTTCTTTGGGCCGTTTGTTGGGCCGAATTTAGGTTTTTTAGCCCAGTATGAATTATAAGTGCAACCCTTATTTTGTTTAAAAGGAGAAGCCGTTGCACTGTAGCATATTACACCTTATTCACGATAACTTTTTGTTTTGTGCGATCATGAAGAGGAACTAATCTTCTAGAGTCAATCTGCTGTAACCGAATTTCCAAGGCTTTGAGGTTTTTATCCTATCAATTTAATTTCGTTTCTATTTCAATTTTATTCTATGAAAATTCATATGCTTAATCTGTATTTTATGGAATGGTTTTGATTAAATTCATATGATTATATTCCTAACTGTTAATCGTCATTTTCGTCGCTTTGTCGTTAAATTGCGTTTGTAAATTGTGTTTGCTTAATTCACGATTGTATTCATCCGTTTGCTTAATTCAAAATATAGGAATATAAATATGTCATATATCTATTGCGCTTGTCAATCAAAACTGAATCAAATAGAGATCGAAGACGCTTAGGGAATTGGTAGGTAAAAACCAGTGATTAGCCGGAAACCGAAAATAGTAGATTGGCTTATTTCATAATCACTTTTTATAATCACTTTTCATAATCACTTTTTATAATCACTTATTTTAAATCGAATCGAAACCCCCTATTTAGTTTTCTTATTTGGTTAATTTGTAAAGAGTCATTGCGATACGATACTTGAGTGTCGCTTCCCTAGACTACCGCTCCTAGTTACTCGTTTTTGACCCGTGTGCGACAACGAATCAGTGACAATGACAATGACATCAGTAACCACATCAGTAGCAAGATTGGCAGAAGTGGTAGAGGTAGTAGCCTTCTGAGCTTGAAGGTACTTCAATATAGTGTTCATATTACCTTGGAAGGTATCCATTTTGCCTTGGAACTGAGCCAAGGTTTCCCTATAAGTAGCATTCTCTTATTCCATATCTGCCATAATTCTCGATTTGTTAGCTCTTGTAAAGTACTGGTGTCGAAGAGTCGTCGTCTTTTGGTTGAGAAAAGGACAAGGTGAGCTTTTTCTTGTTGATAGGCATGAGATGCACATGAATGAACGCGTGTGTTAGGGATGTAATACAAATGATTAGGCAACACCCATAAATTCAAAGCTTTGACGGTATAATAAATCAGGTTCAAAATTATGACATATATACAACAATGCACAAATGATATGCAACAATGTATGTTAACAGTAGAAAATAATTTGGATAATCTACGCATACTACCTGATGCAAGATCAAAGGTTCGACGTATCCATGAGAATAAAGGTATGTAGAGTCTATGGTTTCATGCAGAAAAACCCATCTCCCCCTCACATGTAGGTTCTAGTCTTCAGAAGGTAGTTCCTAGAAGGTTCCCAAAGTCATCAATCCGAAATGAAAAAATACCCTGCCGTAGCAAATTCTCGCAGGACAAAAGTACTTCCAAGTGAATCTAGTCTGGGTGTGGTTCTCGTGATAACCCACCGCGCGAAACGCAGGTGTACACAACTATCCACGAGTCTATCCTGTGTATATGCCCAGCTCGGGTATAAAGCTTCTCTCATGTAGCATAACCCCAATCCAACAGAGAGTATAACAAATAACGTCCAACATATAACGAATATTTAAATTAATACATAATGCGATAAATAAAGCGAGTAAGGCATAAAGATAAATACCTAAAGCAAGCAAAAACAACCAAAGCTAGACTCGACTCCTTTTAACAACTAGGAAGTATCCCAAGTAGCAAAATATCCCCAACAGAGACACCATCTAAAGCTAGCGGAAATATACTCGAACGCATCGCACGTTCGAACATACAACTGAGTCACTATCGAACTTTATTTATTCCTGAAGGAAAGGGAAAACATCGATAAAACCTGGGGAAAAGAGATAACTAGGTAAGGAAGTCGGTTATGCAAGTGGAAGGTATTAGCACACTAGCATCTGTTGTACTCAACGGGAGCCGCTTTGATTATTCTTGCTCGAATGAGTGTTACATCTAAAGATTACTCGTGAAGGAATGAAGGAAAAAGAAAAGAAATATATAAAGTGCTCGGAGAGGATTAGGGCCCTCATGCCTATGTATCCTTATAGTGAAATAAGGAATTCAGAGCTTTGTAGTTCATAGAACTAATGGTGGGAGATGAAAGAAGTTGTGATAATAAATATGATTTGAACCAAAGGATAATATTGTTTGACTCAAAAAAGAGAATAAATCCAAACTCAAGAGTAAAACTGGAATTAACCAATATGTAGGTGGCCTGAAGCATTCGCCATTATATAGCACGACCAAAAACAAAGAGAAATAAGTGTCTGGTTTCATAGCCAAATAACTCTTGGTTCACAAACAGACACAAGATGGAGCTCAAAGAGATCGTGTATTTGGCTCAAATATAACTATATCACATGAAGTGAAGGAAGGTGGTAGGTATTGAATGAAGGTAGTGATTAATGATCCATGGAGTGAATGGAGGAATAGAGAAAAAATGAATAAATATGCTCGCGGAGGATTCAAACCCTTGTGCCTACGTATTCTCATCATCCAATGAGAAAGTCAGAGCTCCGTAGTTCATGGAACTAATGCGGCACAAGGAAAAGATAGATTGATTTCCAGGGTACCCAACCCTACGAGGCAAAAAAAGGAGTTCCAAGGTTCATAACCTTGCATGGAATGATGAAATATTGCCAAAGTCTATAGCTCTATAAGCAAGAAGGGGCCTGTCAAGATCCATAACCTAGTAGGCAAGGAAACACTACCAGAGTCTATAACTTTAAAGGTGAAAAACTGAACTTCCAAGGTCCACCGCAACCTAATAGGCAAGGGGATTGTCAAGGTCTATAGTCAAGTGCCAAAGTCTATAATCCATAGGCACAAAATGAGCTTGCCAAGGTCAACAACCTCATGGGGAAAAGAAAGATTGTCAAGGTCTATTACCTTAAAGGCAAGAAAGATTTCCAAGGTCCATAACCTAATAGGCAGGAAAGATTGCCAAGGTCCAAAACCTAATAGGAAGGAAAAGTTGCCAAGGTCCAGAACCTTAAAGGCAAGAAAAGGTTGCCAAGGTCCAAAACCTAACAGGCAGGAAAGATTGCCAATGTCTACCACCTCAAAGAAAAGAAAGGTTGACAAGGTCTAAAACCTAACAGGCAGAAAAGATTGCCAAGGGCCAAAACCTAATAGGCAGGAAAGATTGCCAAGGTCTACCACCTCAAAGGCAATAAAGGTTGCCAAGGTCCAAAACCTAACAGGCAGGAAAGATTTCCAAGGTCCAAAACCTAATAGGTGGGAAAGATTTCCAAGGTCCAAAACTTAACAGGCAGGAAAGATTTCCAAGGTCTACCACCTCAAAGGAAAGAAAGGTTACCAAGGTCCAAAATATAACAGGCAGTAAAGATTGCCAAGGTCCAAAACCTAATAGGTAGGAAAGATTTCCAAGGTCCAAAACCTAACCGGCAGGAAAGATTACCAAGGTCCAAAACCAAATAAGCAAGAAAGATTGCCAAGGTCCAAAACCTAACAGGCAGGAAAAATTATCAAGGTCCAAAACTTAACAGGAAAAGGAGGATTGAATTGATTGAAGGAGGGTGCACAACCACAAGGTGCTGATATAAAAGAGAATGTGACCCAAAGAGGGAAGAGTGTGATAACGAAAAGGTGTTTCACTGTTGAAGTGTTGAATATTGGATGCTTTCTTGAAGAATACTTGTCAATTATATGATTCAAAATGTACTAAAGTCTATGAACAAAGGCGAATACCTTGAGCAACTGGATCATTCGTCCCGTACCCAAGGATATTCTAGACAAGTATATGAATTATTCACTCACATCATTCTTTATTTCTTAAGGCTCGTGGCATACAACTTGAATCAAAATTGACAAGTTGCTGATTGGAGATCCTGATTGTTGATCCTGACAATGTAATGCTACTTGTTGTAGAAGGAGACTTGATAATCATTTTATTCGAATTATTCTAAAGTCTATGAATAGAGGTGAATACGATGAACAACTGGATCATTTGTCTCGTACCCAAAGATATTCAGAATGAGTTAATAGAATTCTCCACTCTCATTCATTCTCTATTTCTTAAGGCTTGTGCCACACAATCTGAATTATGATTGACAAGTGTTGATACCTTTTATGTGCTTGAAAAGTAGTCCGTTTTGTCAGTTATGCTTGATTGGCATTGACTTTGGATTCTTGATCTTGAATTTGAACCTTGAGGTCTTGAGCTCCTGAGATTTAGCATATCCAATACAGCTTGAGCACAATGAACTTGCCTTATCAAGTGATCAAGGGTCTTTGATCACTTGAATAGGCTTGGGGATTAAAGCTCAATGTAAAGGATTGTTTGATCAAAGTGAACTTTGATCAACACTAATCAATGGGAAAATATCAGTTGATTTATATACACAATAAACCTAATGATTGGATCAACCAAATTGCCTCTATATAAACCCTAAACTAAGGGAACATGCAAAATCAGGAATGTCCTAAACCCTAGGGGTAAAATAGTCAATATGCATAAATTTGATTAAAATGGAATTTAGAATCATGATTATTTAGAATTAATTAAGACCATTTAACTAATTAGAAACAACACGTGAGTATATGATAAACAAATATTAGGCTAAGTCTAATTAACTTAGACCTAAAATTTCTAATGATTTCCATTAAACGATTAAGTCACAATTAATAAATTAAATCACAATTAACTAATTAATATCACAATTACAATTAGTCACAATTAACCTAATATTCATAATTAATCACACTACTCACAATTAACCACAATTATATATTAATTAAAAAAAGAAAGTGAAAACAAATTATCAAGAATTTTATTAAGGATAATTAATTGGGATTAACTAATTTAAATAAAAATAAATTATTTAATTGTTCAGTGTGTTGATGGAGCAATTTGCATGGGGCCTGGATTGCAAAGCCCATCATGCTAGGACTTTGTTCACGAGGGGTATACTTAGCAACAAAAAGGTTCAAGGAGTGATTTGTTGGGCCTAATAAGCCCAATCCATGAGTGTCACAATGAGGGAGAGAAGAATACGTGCTTCAAACGAAATGTTCAATATCCTTCTAAACGTGTCCTACACTTCAGCAGAGCAACAAACTCCACTGCGCCGGAAATTGCCTCCGACGGAGGCGGAGGCTTAGATCCTTCTAATCATGACTGGACTGTTGTGGAATTATGGTTATAGAATGTTAATGCCTTGGTTTTCATCTTACAGATAATAGGAATATGCTTAACTGAACCGAGCCGATTTATTGGAAAGAAGAATTTGGATGGTTGCAAGTGCTTTGAACATGTAGCTTGTAACTGAAATTGAATTGTAACTTGGAAATTTTTGTAATTGGATTTGAAATTTGAATGGAAATGTGAATATGGATTAGTTTATAATGGTTGAGTATTGTAATAAAAATTGGTTTTGAATGTTTGATGAAATTTTGAAATGGAAAAGTTTTGAATTGAATTGGAAAATGTTAACTTAGAGATGAAATTTGAATGTTAACTTTGAAATGATTTCAAAAATGGTTTTGAAAAGTGACATTAAGTTGGACTTTGAAAGTTTGAATGGAGACAAAATTGAAAAATCAAAGTGTGATTCTAAATTGCAAATTGTCTTAAAATATAATTTAAATTGGAGTGTTAGTAACATTTGGAAAGTTGAAGATTATGAATGGTTAAACAAAGTTAATTAAAGGGGATTTGAAATTTGTTATAAAAATACTTTTGAAATGGACTTTTAATATAACAATGGTTTGGAAACTCAAATATCCAATTTAAATTAACATTGGAAAGTTGATTGAAGAAAGATCAAATGGAAAGAAAGATCAATGGTTGATGAATCTTGATGTCAAATGGGTTTAGAAATGGATGGTTGAATTTGGTCAACTGGTTGACCAAAAAGTCAATAGTTGACTAAAGTCAATTGTGAAGCATGAATTAGGATTTCACATGATTGCAAACAAGGCATAATCCACATGAAACACATGCTACTGTTTAATCCCCAATGAATCAAGACATATGGAATAGTGCTTCTGCCAACACCAAAAGACCTAAATCAAAGGCCTAGGAAATATTTGAATCCAATGAAATACCAACCATGTAGACATGTAGAAGATGGATGATGCATGATATGATATTCAAACATCTTTCCCTAATGAATTAGGGTTTCAACTAATCACAAAGTGACAAATCAAACCATAAGGCACATTAGGATCATACCTTCCCTGATTAGGGTTTTGAGCCTAAATCAAGGCAAACAAATGAATCACCCATGATGAGCACCCACAATTAGGGTCTTATGGATCAAAAGATTCATCTAGGATAAGAGCCAAGCACATCAGGATTTAGGCATGAAAGATCAAGATGCAACCCCCCAAGGTCAAACAAGACCATATTATGTTATTCACAAGCTTTGAATATATGATGCTTGTGAGAATGTGTTAATATGAACGCATGATGCATATGAATGAATGCAGATGAATCTCAAGTCATAGATTGGATAAAATATGAAAAGGGAGGGCAAATTTTGGGGTATGACACTTGGAAATGCTACTCAAGCTTCAACAACAAATATTAGAAGCCTCTGAATGGAAGTTGTCAAAAAATCAACAAAAAATTTGACGTGACATACGTACATAAGCAAATATACTATTTCTATAAAGTATTGTACTATGTGTAAAAGAAGTCTTATGTATCTTATCATCTTTGCCAACTACAAGCTATAACGCCACTCTAGAGTTTCGTTTGAAGTGATCTTCTCCAACGGATACTTAGAAGATATATTCATCTTCACCTCTAACGAATCTATTTTTGCATCTATTTGAAAAGGACATTGAAGATTGAAAAAGGTGACGATAGACGAAGAGATTCAAGAAGCGCACAAAACTACATCAACGCTCACACTTAGAAATAAATAAGAAGTGTTGCTTACACTTATACACTTAGAAAAAAGTTCATTGTATATTCTTGTTAAATGTAGAACTTATTTGTAAACTCGTGTATATGCTTTTGAGAAGCATATGTAAACACAAAAACTATTATTACAATTTTGATTGTAATCCTCAAGTGACCAGGTTAGGTCAGGTTCTTGAGAAGCCAGTAACAAGTTGTTATTGAGAAATCTTCTAAAGCAACCAGTTGGGTCAGGTCTTAAGGAGTCAGTGACTGTCAGTTTTCTTAGGAGACAAGTTGGGTCAGCCCCTGGAGAAAGTCGGGACAAGTTTTCATTGTATTTGTAATCAGGTGTGATTATTGGATTAAGTCCTTGTCGAAGACAAATCACCCTGGTGGGTGGACTAAAGGTAGCCTTGTTAACGACGAACCAGGATAAAAGTCCTTGTAATCTTTATCGTTATGTTCATTTTTAGTTGTTGTTGTTTTGAGTTGAAAAAAACTATCATTCTTGAAACCCAATTCAACCCCCTTCTTGTGTTTCTTGCACCTTCATATATTATGTTCTTTAATTGACAAACCAAGGAGGTATTTGTGTCAAGGAACCTAGGGGGTTGCTGTTTATACACTAATTCTTGCAGATCACCATTTTGAAATGCATTATTAACCTGAAACAGCTAGTGTGAGAATTATCCTAATGGTGGTAGATTTAACAAATGGAGATAAATTTTCATGGAAATAAAATCCATGTTGTTGATGAAAACACTTAGCCACTAGTCGTTATTTATACTTGTTTATGCTTCCATCTACATTTTCCTTGACTTTAAATACCCACTTGCAACCTATGAGCTTCCTATCTGAAGGTAAAGTTGTAAGGACCAAAGTGCCATTATTTATAAGTGAGTCATGATCAGTTTTCATAGCTTGAAACCATTGTGGGTTAGCTAAGGCTTCTTTAGTTGTGGTGGGTTCTAAATGAACAATAAAGGCTTTTGGGTTTAGATTTACCAGTTTTGGTCCTAGTTGTAACAGCCCAATTTTTAGGAATTAATTATTATATTATTTTTATTATATTATAGTTAATTATTTGGAGTGTTAAGTAGTTAAACGGTTGTGAGGTAGTATAATAAGGGATTAATTAACTTAATTAGTATGGGAATTAATTATTTAGTTGATATGAGACATAATTGAATTAATTAATTAACTTGGTTACATAGTGAGGGGTAATTATTTAAATTTAAATAGAGGTATTTAAATATTAGGTATTATTGGGCCTAGTGATTAAATTAGATGATTTAAGCCCAACTAGAATACTATTATAAATAGTAAGAGTGAAGGAAGTGAGAATTAGAATTCACTTGAGCACTGAAGGCAATAGAGAAAGAGGAGAGGAAAAGCGAGAGGAGTCAAGGTTTCCATCAAATTGACAAGGTAAGGGGGGAAATCCTTATTATTATGGGTTAGTACGATTGGGTCAATGGGTAGGAACATGTTTTAGGTTGAAATCCTTAATTGGCATGGTTTGGAATTATTAGGTCTTGATAAATACTCTTGAATTGTGATGATTAAATTATGTTAAAACTGTGAATGAATATATAATTGGATGAGTCATAATTTTCTGAACGTGTAGCTTTTTACGGAATCGAAATCGGAGGTCCGGAAGTCCTCCAACGATGAAAAATGCGGGGAAATCTGCATTCTGTTTCGTGTTAGCGCAGGAACAACATTCTGTTTTGCGTTAACCGGTTAACCCAAGGCGTTAACCGGTTAACACTGTTGCGATATTGAAAAAATTACATTCTGTCTTGCGTTAACCGGTTAACCCAGGGCGTTAACCGGTTAACACTATTATAAATTGCCAAGAAGCGCATTCTGTTTTGCGTTAACCGATTAACCCGGGGCGTTAACCGGTTAACACTGTTTGAAAAGTGAAAATTGATATTTAAATGTTGTGTGCGTTTTGGAATGAAATCTATGTGTACGTATTTGATGATTGGCCTATATTGGTGAATAATATATTGTATGAATGTGTATGTATACCATTATTGAATTGTGAATGATTTATGGTTATGGATGTGTATATGTAATCGTAATTGATGTGTTGTGATGAATATGTATATGTACCAATTGGGAGTCATGGTGGTATGTGGGATGTTAAGACGGTATATAGATGGTCTTAATTGCATATGTGTTGGTATGTGTGCATTCATTCATAGCATAGTTGACTTCATTGTGGAAGTGGTTAAGCGGTGATCCTTCATTGGAAACAGACGTAGCAGACGTTAATCCTTAATTGGGATTAGGCGTAGTATTTAAGCGGTGATCCTTCATTGGAAACAGACGTAGCAGACGTTAATCCTAATTGGGATTAGGCGTAGTATTAAGCGGTGATCCTTCATTGGAAACAGACGTAGGGCTTTGGTCTTGTCCGGATCGGAAGCGTGGCTTGGATTATAGATATTGAATCGGAAAGCGGTGAAACTTTGAGTTCACATTGAGGTACCACATGCATAGAGTCACATTGTCTTGCATTGAGTCGTCTATAGTTATGTGATCATTGAATGCATGTATTGATGTGGATGCGATGTACGTTTGAAATATGTGAGATGATTGTTGGTTAATATTATTGACGTGATTATACCAAGTGTGATGAATTCTTAAATTGTGTTTTAATTCATTGTGCCTTATTATGCTATTTCATAATGATTTGAATTCTCACCCTTTCTGTTTGAATGTTACCTTTACATGGGTATCGTGCAGATACTACATAGTAGTATTGCTGGAGTAGGTGGACGGTAGCTCGCTCAAGAATAGCTGGAGAGTTTCCGTATTTAGTTTGAAATTAGGTAATGAGTCAATGCTCTGGTCATGTAACACTGGGTAGATTAGTGGTATTGAACTCATATCTTATTTTGATATGCTTTATGTCATTAATTGTTTTATTTTATTTGAAGTGATTATTGAGAGATGATCATGGTATGGGACATGGATCATATTATGAAATACATGAGTATTCTTTACTTTCCGCTGCGAACGCATATTGCTTGAATATTCATGATGAGTGAAATGTGTTATTTTGAATGACCAGGTGTATTGTTGGTTTTTGAAAGTTTAAGTTTCGAAAACGTCGATGTGACGCCCTTTTCTTTATATGCGTGCTTATTTACTCTGATTATATGCTAAATAATTTGGATAGAAAAAGGGGTGTTACAATAGTGGTATCAGAGCATGGTCGACCAGTGGTCAATAGTAGTAGGTTTTCCGTGGTATTTGATTTGTGTATCTGACACGATCGATACTGTTTGTTTGATGTTTCGGGTTGTTCAGGACAATGGTTGCAGGCAGGAATGACGATGCCATTGCTGAGGCGCTGAGGATGCTGGCTGAATCCATGGGTCAGATCCATCAAGCGAATGCCCATCAAGCGAATGCGAATGCCGGTAACCAAAAGGGAGATGATGATGAGTTCCGTGCTTTGGGGAGATTCCAGCGGAACAATCCTCCTATCTTTGAGGGTGAGCATGCACCTGAGAAAGCTCAAGCTTGGATGAAAGCAATTGAGAAGATCTTCAGAGTCATGAACTGTACTGATGCTCAGAAAGTGCAGTTTGGTACCCATATGCTTGAGAAGGAAGCTGAAGATTGGTGGAATAACACTCTTCAGAGGTTCGAAGAAGACAACATTGAAGTTACTTGGACTCTTTTCCGTGATACCTTCTTGGAGAACTATTTCCCAGAAGATTGTCGTGGGAAGAAAGAGGTGGAGTTCCTTGAATTGAAGCAAGGAAATGGTACCGTTGCTGATTATGTTGCTAGATTTCAGGAGCTTATCAAGTATTGTCCTCATTACAATACTGCTAATGCTGAGAGATCTAAATGTTTGAAGTTTGTGAATGGCTTGAGACATAATATCAAGAAGGCCATTGGTTACCAACAGATTACTCGTTTTACGGAGTTGGTTAACAAGAGTCAGATTTATGATGAGGATAGTAGGGAGAGTGCTTCTGTCTACAAGAGTTTGAAGGAGAAAGACCAGGATCGGGGGAAATCGTATGATGACAAGAGGAAACAATCCGGTTTTGGCAAGAAGCCAAGTGGGGGAGAATCTTCTACTCCACTTACGTGTTTCAACTGTGGCGTTGAAGGTCATCGTGTTGTTGATTGTAGTAGAGATCCTGTGAAGTGTTTCAATTGTGGCAGGATTGGTCACAGAGCAAACCAGTGTAGGGTTGGTTCGAACGTGACTTGTTTCAACTGTGGTGAGAAAGGTCACATTAGTTCGCAATGTGATAAGTCGAAGAAGGAGCAAGTGAAGGGAAAGGTGTTTGCATTGGCTGGTGCGGAGACCACTACCGATGATGGACTAATCCAAGGTATGTGATTTATTAAGGGTACACCTTTGATTGCCATTAGTGATACCGGTGCATGGAAATATTACTTGGAAACTCGAGGATAAGATGAGGGAATCGTATCAAGAGTTGTTCGTCTGAGGAATTTTCGAGGACGAAAATCTTTTAAGTGGGGGAGAGTTGTAACAGCCCAATTTTTAGGAATTAATTATTATATTATTTTTATTATATTATAGTTAATTATTTGGAGTGTTAACTAGTTAAGCGGTTGTGAGGTAGTATAATAAGGGATTAATTAACTTAATTAGTGTGGGAATTAATTATTTAGTTGATATGAGACATAATTAAATTAATTAATTAACTTGGTTGCATAGTGAGGGGTAATTATTTAAATTTAAATAGAGGTATTTATATATTATGTATTATTGGGCCTAGTGATTAAATTAGATGATTTAAGCCCAACTAGAATACTATTATAAATAGTAAGAGTGAAGGAAGTGAGAATTAGAATTCACTTGAGCACTGAAGGCAATAGAGAAAGAGGAGAGGAAAAACGAGAGGAGTCAAGGTTTCCATCAAATTGACAAGGTAAGGGAGGAAATCCTTATTATTATGGGTTAGTACGATTGGGTCAATGGGTAGGAACATGTTTTAGGTTGAAATCCTTAATTGGCATGGTTTGGAATTATTAGGTCTTGATAAATACTCTTGAATTGTGATGATTAAATTATGCTAAAACTGTGAATGAATATATAATTGGATGAGTCATGATTTTTTGAACGTGTAGCTTTTTACGGAATCGAAATCGGAGGTCCAGAAGTCCTCCAATGATGAAAAATGCGGGGAAATCTGCATTCTGTTTCGTGTTAGCGCAGGAACAACATTCTGTTTTGCGTTAACCGGTTAACCCAGGGCGTTAACCGGTTAACACTGTTGCGATATTGAAAAAATTACATTCTGTCTTGCGTTAACCGGTTAACACTGTTATAAATTGCCAAGAAGCGCATTCTGTTTTGCGTTAACCGATTAACCCAGGGCGTTAACCGGTTAACACTGTTTGAAAAGTGAAAAATTGATATTTAAATGTTGTGTGCGTTTTGGAATGAAATCTATGTGTACGTATTTGATGATTGGCCTATATTGGTGAATAATATATTGTATGAATGCGTATGTATACCATTATTGAATTGTGAATGATTTATGGTTATGGATATGTATATGTAATCGTAATTGATGTGTTGTGATGAATATGTATATGTACCAATTGGGAGTCATGGTGATATGTGGGATGTTAAGACGGTATATAGATGTTCTGATTTGTAGAATGAGGTATTGTATCTACATTATTATGATATGTTGTAGGAGCTAAAGACTTATGAACTAGCTAAAAATGACTAACTATTAATGGAACCAATCTTGAAAAGTGAGAGAGGTGATCTGTTTTAGTATATGAGCTACTGGGGGCCTTAAAGTAACTTGATTGATAAGGAAACTCAGTTTCATTAAAAATAACATATTTTGAGATGAATATACCATCAATGTTGAGACAATTGCTTCCTTTTTGTGTTAGAGAGACTCCCAAGTATAAGTATTTGTAACTTTTGAGCTCTAATTTGTTCTTGTTGTATGGTCTGAGATATGGATAGCACGTACATCCACAAATATTGATAGCACCATATTCAGGTTGTTTGTTGAAGGAAACTTGAAAAGGTGAACTGAACTCATCTAGAGCACTTGTAGGAAGTCTATTAATCAGGTATATTGCAGTAGTAAAGATGTGGTCCCAAAAAATCATTGGCATATAGGCATGAGCTAGCAAAGTAATCCCCATTTCAACAATTTGTCTATGTTTTTTCTCCACTGTTCCATTACGATGTGGGGTGTGTGGACAAGTGAGTTTATGCACTATACCTTGTTCATTAAGTAATTTTGTGAAAGGTCTAAATTCCCCACCAAAATCTGATTGGATAGTTTTAATCTTGCCATTAAACTGAGTTGACACATAGATTTGAAATAACTTGAATGCATTTAATGCATCACTAATGTGTTTCAGAAAGTATATCCAAGTGTACGTATAAAAGGCATCAACAAATGTAATATAATAGGAGTAGCCATTGTATGAAGGAGCAGGTGAAGGCCCTCCCATAAATAAGTATGGACAAGATCAAATAGAGTAGTGTGCTTGGTATTTGATAAAGGAGCATACAATTTATGAGCTTTGCCTAGACAACAAGAGTGACAGAAAATAAAGGACTCTTTATTATTTACAGACACTTTACACAAGTTCAAAACTTTGTGAATGGCTTTAGGATGGGCACGCCCCAATCTAGAATGCCACATAGAAATCTTAGGCATACTTGGACTCTCTATTTTATCAATAGTTACATGCTCATCTTCAGAAACTACATTATTCACTCTAGGAACTCAAAGTAAACTTGATTTTCTTTTGCAAATTTTTAAACTAAAATACGATTTCAATAAATCAGCAAAGTTTAAGTAAGAATTTGACACAAGACCTGATTTATACTTTGTCTTTCCTACTGCTTGAACTTCTAGATTATGACCATTACCAACAACTAATTTATTTGGTCCAACACATGATTTAATATCTTCCAAGTTTGAGGAATTGTCTAGAGTCTACCCTCACTATAATGGGGTAGAAGTTGAAGTGTCCAAATGCATTAAGTTTGAAAGTGGACTTCGCTTAGAGATCAAACAATTTATTAGGTATTAGGAGATTCATCGGTTCTCTGTGCTAGTGAACAAGTGTAGGATATATGATGAAGATAACAAGGCTAGATCTATTCACTACAAGAGTGTGAGTGAAAATAAGAATAATGATCAAAATTGTGGGAAGCCATATGTAAACTCAAGTGTCAGAGGAAATCAAGAAGCTGCAACCGGGAAAGGAATTAGTGGAGGAGCCACCCCCTTTACCCTAACTTGTTTTAGATGTAGGAAGTCAGGTCATCATGTTAGCGAGTGCAAGCATACGCTCCGACCTATTTCAGATGTGGAGAGCAGGGTGACATCAGAACTTATTGTCAAACCACGAAGAAGGAACCAGGTGTAGGGAAGAATGGTCAGGCCAAAGGGAAGGTTTTTTCTCTTAGTGGTGCTGAGGTCTTAGGGTCACATAACTTGATTCGAGGTATGTGTCTCATAAGTGGTATCTCTTTTGTTAAAATCATCGATAGAGGTAGCTTGATGTTGGAGTTAGAGTACCAGATGAGGGAGTCTTATCTAGGGTTATTTTTACCAAGAAATGTTTAAGGGAAAAAATTAAATAAGTGGGGGAGAGTTGTAACACTTCAATTTTGATTATTTTATTTTTAATTGAGTTTTAGGAGTGATTTAATTTATTTATTTAATTTAATTTAATATATGAGTATGGGAAGACTTATTTAAATTAGTGTAGAACCGAGGAAAAATAGTTTAATATTTAAATAATAGAGAAATGTGAGAAAATGAATTTTGGGCATTAAGATAGATTTTTAATTAATTTAGGGAGGTGAGTAGAATTATTGAGAGTTGAGGGGAGTTTGTAGAGTTATTTAAAATAAAAATGAATTAGGTTTTAATTAAGAGAAAAAAAGTGAGAGAGTTGTTAGTGTTTTTGTTAGAAATGACTAAGGAGAGAAAAAGGCAACCCTAGGAGAGCTTTTTAAGACAAAGAGAAAATTCATTACTGTAGATTCAACCTTTCTGCGAATTCGAGGTAAGGGGGAGAATTATTCATACTATTGGTGTTTAAGCATGAAGAATATATAGGATTCCTTATCCTCTTTATTTTTCCCTTTTTCTTATTTTTTCCATTGATGAAGATTTTGGATCTTGAGATGGTTATCCAAGCCTATCTAAATCGTGGTAATAGAATGTTATTTTCGTGTTTGGTTGATCGCTGATTTTCGTATTAATTTATATGTATAATGATAATTTTTGATGTCCATGATTATAAGTCTTGGCTTGATGAACCTAATGTTGATTTGATGATAATTGGTGAAATAAATATCCAATTGTGTGCAACTGATGTGTTTATTATTGTGTGAATTATGGATGATGAGTTTGTGGAGTCATTAAGTTGAGTCATTATATTAGAGTTAAAACGAGGGATTTAGAGAAAAATCATGCCACTATAGTGAAATAATTTTAGAGTTAAGGAGAGGGTTATGAGAATATTTTCCATCTTTAGGGAAATACCATAGCAGAGTTGTCACATGTGAACCTTGAGTTAATTAATATGTTTAAAGTTGTTAACATGCTTTGAATTGACTCTAAAAACATTAATGAGTTGAGTTTATAGTTATATTTTTATTTGTTTAGAGTCCTTTGGAAGATGTAGAGTTGGAGTTGAAGGTATATTACCTTAGAGTTGAGTTTTGATGACTCAAATATATTTTTAGAGTTAGACGAATAAGCTTAGTTGAGTTATTACTCGCCTTGTAATTAGGTAGGATTGAGTAGTGATTAGTTAATATTCAAGCGTAACATAATGTATATCCGTATATTTTTGGGGCGGTGAGAATTCATATAGCCAAAACAGATGAGTTTTGAATTAGTTTAATGGGGAGAAAAATGCAGAAAACCGCAGGTAGACATAGAAGGGGATTGATCTTCTTATTTTAGGCATAACCCGAGTTTCATAAGTCCTTTTGGGATACCGTCAGTTGTGATAAAAGACAATTTAATGATACTTTAAAAAAAGAGTTTCATAATTTTATCATGAGTATATAATATTTTGTACTATTTTGAAGTCAGACATTCTGTTTTAGACTTTATGTAGAAAATATTTGCGATATGGATAAATTGAAAGGAATAGAACCTGAGTTTCGTAAATCCTTTTGATGAGTGGTTAAGTGAATTGGAACTAGGGTTTAATGATATTTTCAAATGAAAATTTTCATAATTTTATCATAAGTATATAATTTGCGGCGCCACTTTGAAGTCAAGAAAAACATTCTGCCTGATTCTTGATGTTTGATTAAACTGAACCGATCGGTATATAAGTCCTAAAATAAAAATCATATTCTTAAAATAGACACTTTAAGATTTCCAGAACATATTCATTTGCTTGATTCCAACTCCGTTTGATATTTTAAATAATTATTCGAATCAGATGTAGGATTAGTAGAAAAATATGATTTTCGATGCGATTTTGATGTTGTTGATGAGTATTGAAGAGAAAATAATATATTTTTATTATTATGCTAAGTTATGATGAAAAGTGTTAAGCTATGTTGAGTTTTAAGTTTAAGAGGAACCAGTGTTGTAGGACTCCGGTCCAATGTTGTGATTGATAATTGATAATGGGAGTAGCATGATCTTCGCTCAGAGATCAAATAGTTTATTGGGTATCAGGAGATTTTTCGGTTCTCTGTGCTAGTGTATAAGTGCAAGATATATGATGAAGATAGCAGGGCTAGATCTGCTCACTACAAGAGTGGGAGTGAAAAGAAGAATATGGATCAGAATTGTGTAAAGACGTATGCAAACTCAATTGTCAGAGGAAATCAGGAAGCTGCAATCGGGAAAGGAATTAGTGGGGGAGCCACTCCCTTTACCCTAACTTATTTTAGATGTGGGAAGGCAGATCGTCGTGTTAGCAAGTGCAAGCATACCGCTTCGACCTGTTTCAGATGTGGAGAGCAGGGTCATATCAATACTTATTGTCAAAATCCGAAGAAGGAATCAGATATATGTCAGAATGGTTAGGTCAAAGGAAAGATTTTTTCTCTCAGTGGTGTTGAGGTCTCAGATTCAAATAACTTGATTTGATGTATGTATCTTATAAATGCTATCTCTTTTGTTGAAATCATCGATAGGAGTTGTTTCACGTTGAAGTTAGAGAAAAGGTCTATGTCACTTATGGTTCTAGACCCAACTCTCTCACTCCCATCTGAGAGGTCCATACGAGAGACATGAAAAAAAATATTGTGATGATAAAATTAAAAGAGATAAAAAAAATAGAAGATATAAAAGGACAAATTAATAATTATAATGAGAAAAGGAAAGTAATGCAGCACTATCACTATAAGAAGTTGTACCAAAGATAAATTTCAGGACATTAGCTATATTTATTATCCAACAACTTTCAAATAAAACATAACATGTATCAAGAAGAAAGATGCTAGATCACAGTTCAGAGGAAACCACCATCAAGATAAACAAAGCCATCTACAAAAATAAACAATTTTTTTTCAAAAAACACCAAAACAGCTTCCCTACAAAAATAATTTAAAAATAACTCAAACTGCCACCTATACAGAAAATAAAGTTCTCAAAACAAACCGACAAAATATAAAAGTTGACCAAAAAAATACAAAAAATTGGTGATTTAAACTCGTGCTTAATCTACTAAAGACATAGACAGCATCAAAGAATAACTAAAGTATATTTATGTGACTCACACAAGTTTAATATATAAATTATGCTCTTGATATTAATTTATTATTCAATAGATCAAGACTTCGCATGAAAGTAGTTGAAAAGAGAGGAAGGGTGAAAGATAAACTATTCTAGTGGTTAGAATATTCAAATACTAGAATTTAATCATGCACATCACTAAACGTACTTGCAGCATTCATATAAAAGTTGACTCTATGAACAACTTTTTTTATATTATAGAAGACATTGTAAGTCATACGAGAAAGGATACACTGTTGTTATATTCATAAATTTTGACTGATAGCATTGGCAGAGCTGGACCTCGGACTTGGAAGTGCAGACTTTTTAACACAATTATATATATATATATATATATATATATATATATATATATATATATATATATATATATATATATATATATATATATATATATATATATATAATATATATATATATATATATATATATATATATATATATATAGATATAGATATTAATTGTTATGCACTGTCAGTGTAAATACATCACAATCATCCGTTTGAATTACTTTACATGTGATTATAGAAAAAGTCAAACTTTTCTAAAAAATCAATAACTGTGATTAACTGACAGTGTAAAATATCTTTACACTGTCAGTGCATTTCAATTAAACTCATATATATATATATAGAATTTTTTTTTTAAATATCCAGAAATTTTAAAAAAATTTCAAAATTAACCATTTTTTCAAAAATATTACACAAATGGCCATTTTTGGCCAAAATTACTACATAGGCGCCACCCAAGTTGGCGCCTACCCTTAATGGGTAGGGCAAGTCGCCACTAGGAGTGGCGCCTACACCCATTCCATTTTTATTTTTTTTTATTTTTTTTTATATGTTATTTTTTTTTTTTAATTTATAAATTTATATTTTTTATTAATTATATTATTTTATATTAACACATATATATAAATAAAATTATTTACAAGATATATATATATATATATATATATATATATATATATATATATATATATATATATATATATATATATATATATATATATATTAATTTATATATATATTAATTTATATATATATATATATATATATATATTAAATTAATTTATAAGTAATTAATATTATTTGTAAATTTTTGGAAAAAAAATTAATTTATATACGTGTAAATAAATATTTATAAACATTAAATTAATATATATATATATATATATAAAGATATGATAGACAATATCTTTAAAGATAAAGATAAAGATATAAAGATAATAAAACAGAAAATATTTTTATTATAATAATAGACAAGACAAATATTACAAAGATATGATTAATCACATATGATGCGGTCCCTGGTACGATCCGCACGGGGGAGGTCTAATTACTCGCCTAGACGGTTCACGTGGTGGTGGTGCTTCCCTATTACCACCCCTTGCCCTAACACGTCCC
The DNA here is from genome assembly GCF_024323335.1 of Lathyrus oleraceus. Taxonomy (NCBI): domain Eukaryota; kingdom Viridiplantae; phylum Streptophyta; class Magnoliopsida; order Fabales; family Fabaceae; genus Lathyrus; species Lathyrus oleraceus. The sequence continues at coordinate 116,966,732 of NC_066579.1, forward strand.
CTTGCCGTTTGCCGTTGTGGTTGGGTCGAAGTCCCTTCAGTGCTGTAGGAAAGACGGGTCCCCTCTGCGCCCTCAAAGCTTTGTCTCGGTGGGACAAACTGACTACTGCTGGGTGCGCCCTCGAATTGTGGTCTTTGGTAGTTTAGGGTTGAATCGGGTTGGCCAAAGTACAATGTTTGTTGTGGTGTGTAGTAGTCCTGTTGGTAGTCCTCTTGTATACCCGTGTCGGGGCTAGGTGGAGGACTGGAAGAGCTCGGGACATTGTCGTGATGGAAGTGTTGGGATTGGTGGAAGTGGGGGGATTGATATTGTGGTAGGTGTTGGGACTGTTGATGGTGGTGGGAATGTTGAGTTTGTTGTTGGTAGTCTTCATGGTATTGGGGTTGAGTTTGTGGTATGTATTGTTGATTTGGTTGGGGGGTGGACATGTGTTGTGGTGGTTGTTGTTGGTAATATGGTGGTGGTGGTTGTTGTTGGTAATAAGGTGGTGGTGGTTGTTGTTGGTAAAATGGTGGTGGTGGTTGTTGTTGGTAATAAGGTGGTGGTTGTTGTTGTTGGGAATACTGTGGTGGTTGTTGTTGTTGGAAATATGGCTGTTGCATCCGGGGATCGTCCAAATAGAACGGGTCAGACACAATCATTTCTGGATTTGTATTTGCTCTATACCAATCCACATATTCCCTTGTCGGCTTCATTTCGTTGGGCGCCACCGGAAATTGTAGAACATAGTGGGCACGGTCTTTCCACATTTTACGAAACTCCTTAGCAAATTCCTTCCAATTTTGGGCATACCACTGGTAGCTGACTTTTTTTAGATGCCAAGGTTCCATAGACATTGGGGGGCCTGGGATTTCTTGATGCATTCCGAATTGAAGCTTGACACGGTCACTTTGGTGCATCTCCACAGTGGTGAACCGCATTATGGCCGTTTTTGCTGTCCAAACAGCTGCATCTTCGGGGTTGGGTTGATGTTCCAATCCCAAATATGGCCTCCAAATAAACTGCAAAGAAAAAAGTAAATATGTTATTTATCGAGAATGCATGATATTAATAAATCAGTTAGAAGCTGAGTGATTTAGTGGTAATACATCTTGTGCTCGGAGACGATCCAAGAGTTGACGATAAAATATAATTTTATTTTTGGGGGTAAGACTGTAATCTAGTCCGGTTGTAATGAACCTAAACAAAAAAAGATAAATAATATTATTTAAAAATATTTATAAAATAAATATACAAAATGAAATAACATCATAAATTTACCTAGTTGCGTAGGGGAAGGAGTAGACATTAGGATTTTCTGGGGCTAGCCTCGGCAATCTCCACCACCCCCATGTTTGGAGCAAAAAAGCACATCCAGAAAATGTACAGTGCTCATTTTGTGCATTTTTACACAAAGAGCTATATAGGAATGCTAATACTGCAGAACCCCAACTATATGTGATTATTCTATCAATGTCCCCGAGCAAACTCAAGTACATAAAGTTTATGCTATTTCTCGTCCCTTCGGGAAATAGCAAGTTCCCAAACAATAGCATAATGTAAACCCGGGTTTTTATGACTTTTTCTTGTTCGGAGGATTCCTCAGTCAAAGTTATGGAGTCGTGGTACAATTGTAGGCTAGATAATTTAATACCCTGACCCCTTGCTTTGGCAGACCCCTCACCCTCGACCAGATCTACCCCCAACATTTGAACACATATTTGGTTAGGCTGTTGAACATTTCCGGTCACAGGCTTACCATCTATTCTAAGACCCAAAAGCATGTACACGTCCTCTAATGTGACGGTACATTCACCAGTTGGTAGGTGAAAAGTGTGTGTCTCGGGTCTCCAACGTTCACACAGAGCCAAGGGCTGCCCAGACAAGAGTATAGGGTCCTAATACCAGACCGTTGGTGCGACTGTGGTCAATTTCAGGCCTATCGTATGCCTTGTTCCCATGTCATTGCAGCGTGTTCACACAGCCACTTCGATGCATTATCGCTAGTGTCTCCCATCTACAAAGTTGCAACATTGCTCAATGTATACGACAATCCCTTTCCGGTGGTAGCATTGGAGGCGTATTGGCCAGAGTATGACGGGGAAATTGTTTGGCACAACGAATCGATGCGGCGGAATAAAAGTGGTCGCCCAAATAGCAGGCGCATTAGAACTGAAATGGACGTCGCAGAGAAAATGCAGAGGAAGTGTAGCATATGTAGACAACTAGGGCATAATAAGAACAAATGTCCATATCGTGGATCTACTTCCACAACTTAGTTTTCATATTCATAAATCTGTGTACCAATGCTATTTATCATTAAAGTTTACTTTTTATTCCAAATAGAAGATGACACTTGAACAACAAACACAAACATCTAACATTACAACACCAATTACCTGAGAAACAAAAACAAACACTGGAACAAAAACAAGTACTAAAACAAGAACAAGTACTAGAACAATAACAAATACAACAACAACATGACAGACAACCATTAAAATCTAAGAAATCACAACAGTTAACACTACATCGTCTGATCCATGCATCATTTGGATGCAATCAATGTCGCTTTCAACTTCAACCCACCAACGTATTGTTTCTCTAGTTTCAAATGAGAACCTTGTTCTAAGCCTCTGAATCCTTCTAATGACTTCACCAGGTTGGTAATCTCCCTCTAACCAAGACATCAAGGACCTTTTTAGTTGGTCCAACGAACGGATGTTCCAAAATTTCATCTCCATTGGGGGTTTCAAAGGCGAAAAAATAACATGCCCATCCCTTTTTAAGATTACTTGTTCAGGATCCGGGCGCCTTGATGATGTTCGCTGCCATGACGACGGTCTTGGAGATGCCATGAACTCAACTTGATAGAGAAAGTGATAAGAAATAGTGGTGAACAAAATGCAAGGAAATAACACTTTATTTATAGGAAAAGATCTGGGTTGTACACCAATCTACTTAACCCTAATTAGTGTCGCACTTGATTAATTAGGGTTTCAATTAGGTCATAACTAACAAACTCTGATTATAACCGATCAATAAACCCTAATTATAATTGATAAATTAACCTTAACATGATTAACCCTAATTCTCCCAACAATTTATAAATAATAATATTTATTTATAAATTAAATTAATATATATATATATAAATTTATATATATATATATATATATATATATATATATATATATATATATATTTATATATATATATATATATATATATATATATATATATATATTAATTTACATGTGTATAATATTATTTGTTTATAAATTAAATTAATATATATATATAAATTAATATATATATATATATATCTTATAAATAATTTTATTTATATATTTGTGTTAATATAAATTAATATAATTTATAAAAAAAATAAATTTATCAAATATCAAATATTTTATAAAAAAAATATTAAAAAAAATATATATATAACATATAAAAAAAAATGGAATGGGTGTAGGCGCCACTCCTAGTGGCAACTTGCCCTACCCATTAAGGGTAGGCGCCAACTAGGGTGGCGCCTATGTAGTAATTTAGGGCAAAATTTGCCCATTTGTGTAATATTTTTGAAAAAATGGTTAATTTTGAAATTTTTTTAAAATTTCTGGATATTTAAAAAAAAATCATATATATATATATATATATATATATATATATATATATATATATATATATATATATATATATAGAGAGAGAGAGAGAGAGAGAGAGAGAGAGATTAATTGAAATACATTCTCAGTGTAAAAGGATTTTACACCATCACTTAATTATAGACGTTGGATATTAAAAGAAGTTTGACTTTTATTTTAAAAATCTATAAAGTCATACAAACGGGTGATGGTGATGAACCGACGGTGTAAAATCCTTTTACACTGACAGTGTATAGTAATTAATCGCATATATATATATATATATATATATATATATATATATATATATATATATATATATATATATATATATATATATATATATATATATATATATATTTCAAACGATAATTGTTAAACTTAAAAATAACAAGTTTAATGAAAGAATATTTATAAGGTATCTAATAAAAATAATTGTTTTAAAATAGGTCTAAGATAATAAAGATTTTGAGTGAATTAGAAAGTAGCAACCGTAGAAAAATTAATAATAGAATTTTATATCCACCTACATCAAAAACAAAAAATTAGAATTAGCACAAGATACTTTTTGAAATTAAGGATTAGAAATTCAAAATTTGAAAAATAGAAAAACACATTAGTAAACGGATCTATGCCCGAAATTAAGTTAAAATAAATTTAGAAAACTGGTAGTTTTGATTTTAAGAGTCAAAAAATAATTCATACTATATTTGTTAGTATATTTGGAATCATATATTTTTTTATTTTGATGGTAGAGTTGTTCTTCTTAATTCTATTGTTAATGTTATTTTTATTTTTTTCTTGTCTTTTTAAAAAATTCACGTGAAGGTTCGAAAGAAAATAGTTAGAATTCAAAGGTCTTTTTATGGAGGTGTGATCGGAGATTCTGTAGTTTATTGGATCAAGTGGGTTGATGTGTGTAAGGTTAAAAGTAAAGGTGATTTGGGAGTTAGAGATCTTCGACCAACTAACTTGGCTTTTTTTACCAAATAGAGTTGGGGACTGATCTTGGAAGCTCCCGACCATTTTTGTGTGATATTCTTGGATCTAGATATTGTAATCTACTGGTTTCTTATTTAATGGGAGATAAGGTTTCAGGTATTTAGTCTTCATCGTATTGGTTGAAAGGAATGTCTCTTTTCGGATCCAAAAAGGAGGATCCCTCTAACTGATTTACGGATGGTATTAGAAAGAATTGGGCTCAAGTTTGCACACTTCTTTCTGAGAGGACCCTTAAATTATAAACATTCCTCTTAAGATTAGATTTTCTAAACTTTTTAGTATTTTTTATCATCTAAAAGGGCTTGTGGGGGAGATGTGTCGATGGGTAAGATGTAGTCTTGTTTTGGATTTCAGGTGGATAAGGCATTCCTTTAGGCATGAGCATCTTGTTGTTTCCAAAAAAAAAAGTTTGTTCTTGAAGGTTTGTCTCTTACTTAGGATATAAATAAGCTGATTTGAAATCATACTAGCAATGGTGTATTTACAATTTATTCTGCTTATCAAGCCCACATAGATCTTGGTGACTTTTCTATTTCTCTTCATCGGTTTGATAACTTTACGTTGCGCCTTATTTGGGTTAATTGGGCTCCTTATAAGGTGGTGGTATTTTCTTTACACCTTCTGTAAGATAGGTTTCCTTCTAAAAAGTATTTTTTTATCCGAGAGTGACTGTTGGCCCTGATGGACTTTATTATCCTATGTGTTGGGGTTCGATTGCGCCAATTTCTAATTTGTTAGCACTTGTGACATAACTTTAGTTGGGTGGTATAAGATCTTTAAGTGGGTGGGATATTTGGTGGTTCTACCTAGTGACCCTAGGGTTTTGTTTGAGTTTGTCTATTCTTTAAGTGGTAGGAAGATGCGTATGGGTTGTTTTACAATGATTTGACATATTACTATTTGGACTATCAGAATAGCCTAAAACAACATTTTTTTTCCAAATTCATCAACAAACGTGAAAGGGGTGGATGATGAAAGCATTTTTCTGACCTCGAAATGAATTTTAGTTAGCTCAATGATGAACTCTTGTACTATTTCGAATTAGCTTCAGAATCATATCCTTTGTTTTAACTAATAGCATACATAGAGTTTTGTCTTGGTTTCAGGGTTACTTGGTGGCTTGGGATCTTCTTTTCGGACTCTCTAATATGTTTATGGTAGCTCAATTGGTGTGAGATCTAACATGTTTCCATTATAATGTGGGGTTTTAGTTGTTTGAGTTTTCTCTTTGTTGTTATTTAGCTGTGACTTTTTAGTTTTTAGTTTCTTTTTTTTGTTGCTTTATGGTGATATATATATATATATATATATATATATATATATATATATATATATATATATATATATATATATATATATATATATATATATATATATAAGGTGTATTTATAGACCAATTATCTACTGTGCAAGTAGTAATACTATAGTATAAACTTGGCTGTTTTATCCTAGAGGCAGCACGATAGTTTGATTGCTTTGCATAACTTTTTGCATTGCCACGAAACGTCTTAAAAAGAGCGACATATTCTGCGACTCAACCCAGTAATTTCTTCTGTGGCTAATTTTCAAAATCGTGAAATAATAACTTCCTTGCTTGATATTTCTTATTTTGTTGATGTTGTAACTTGAATCATTATCTATTTGTGTGGATTGTAAAATTTGGGGAAGGATTTATCATTTAGGGTTTTTTTTATGGCGGGTTCGATCAAAGAATCTATGTTTTTTTGTTGAATTAAAACTAGATTTAGGATAGTATTCTGGTTAGGGTTTAATTGAAATGTGTTGGTGTTTGAGTGATTTTCTGGGGATTTTGGGTTTGGTGTATGAATATTGTCGGGTGTTCATACACCACCGCCGTGTGAGCCACCCTATTTAATCCATCATGGTGGTTTTATTTTGTTGTAGGGTGTTTAAATGACGAGAGAGCAGAGAGAGAAAAGGACATAGAGAAAGGGATAATAAAGCAAAAAGAGAAAAGGGAATGGGGTATGAGATCCATGTGCTCACCCTCTTCTCCTTTAATCTCTTCCTTTCTTTTTTTTCTATGACACATGGACCCTAATGTGAAAATCTTCTAGCCACTTGATGTGTTGACTATGAATTATTGACGAAGCCCTTGTGTGAAGGTCCATGCGCCTCACCATGAAACAGTCCATATAACCCTTGGATCGTATGGTCATTGGGTCTAGTCGACATAGTTGAGTCAACATGATTAACTCCTCTTTCCCTTATGATTGGGCCTAGACCAGCGTAGTGGGCTCCATTTGGGCCTAAATTTATTTCCACACACCCCCTCTTTTGTTACATGCAGTCAGTGTTTTTGTTTTTATATTTATTTTTATCTGGGTTATTTTTATGGGTCTTGGGCCATTTTTGTTTGCTAATTCCATACCCTTCTCATTTCTATTTCACCCCCAATTTATCATCTTATTTCATTATTATTTTATTTGTTTCTTTATTATTTTATTTTATTTTCAAATTTGTTAAATAATTAAGGGATAAATAAAATTAATATTTTCCACAATCTAAAACCTTGATCCATCGTCAAGTGTTTATTTTATCAAAATCAAACGCACTTTTGAAACAATTAACTGTTATCAAATCTCTTTACAAATTAAACTGTAAGTTCAAAATCTCTTTTATAACAAAATCGAAAGAAAAGGAACATTGAAATTTTACATTCCATGAAAATCTTGAGTGATCGGCCCTGAGGCACATGTCTTGGATTTACCGATTATTCTTTATTTCATTCTAAAATACCTAATTTGAACTAGGATTAAAAAGGGACAGGAGAGTCTACACTCTTTGAAACCCCCGAGCAATTAACCCCGAGGCATACGTCTTGGTCTTACCGAACGTTCGTCTTCCGTAAATAAATATCATAAACGCTTTGAATGAAAAAGGTACATAGGGGTACACACTCCTTGCAACCTCGAATAATAAGTCCTAAGGCATACGTCTTGGTCCTACCGAGCATTCGCAATTCTCCTAAAAAACATTCAACTCATTAAACCTATTTTCCCGCCACCGCGGGATCGGAAACCTTTTTATAAAAGAACATTGTTTAATCAGTTCTACCGCGATACAAACAAAACCCTTTAAGCCTTCAATCGCGAGCACAAGAACATTTAACTGCTAGAGCGCGATCTAAACATTCGTTCAATAAAATCAACCAACCAACACATAATTTACTATGCAGAACTATGTTCCTCTTTGTACCTGAAGATATGCAGGAGCGACACCTGTAATCTCATTAAGCACCCTAATAAAATCCTTTTTTATGACCCTTTTCTTTTTCTATCAAACTCTTTACCACTCAAAGAAAACAAATAACATAAGATAACCTTCAATCTGAAATTTAACTAAATGGTTCCCGTTGAGTACAACAGATGTGAGGGGTGTTAATACCTTCTCCTTGTGTAACCGACTCCCAAAATCGAATTTGGTTACGACGAACATTTTCTCTTTCTTTTAAGGTTTTATCTATATTTTACCTTTCCTTCAATTGAATAAATAAAATTTGGTGGCCGCTCTGTTCAATCATTTTGCGAGTGCACGAACGCTCGTAGGTCGTATTTTTCGAGATGCGATACTTTAAAAGGATGAGGTAATATAAACTTAAGATTAATCCATTAAAATGTGCTTTTAATGTCCATGTCGGCGATTTTTTAGGCTTCGTGGTCCATAAGAAAGGCATCAAAATAAACATGAAAAAGACGAAGGTCATACTCAACACAGAGCCTCCAACGAATAAAAAGCAACTCTAGTCTCTACTTGGGAATATAAATTTTCTAAATAGATTTATATTGCATCTAAGTCGCAAGATGATGGTTTTTTCGCCCCTGCTACGTTTGAGTATGGAGGAAGGATTTAGATGGGAACTAGAACTTCAAAAAGCATTTGATGACATCAAGACGTACCTGTCGAAGCCTCATGTGTTATTACGCCCCATGAGAGACAAAATTATGAAATTGTACATTTCTATATCGAATTCGACAATAAGAAGTATGTTGGCCCCGAAATATGATTATGGCATCTAAAGGGCCATATATTATTTCATTCGAGTATTGACCATTGTATAAACTAGGTATAGCTTAATAGAGAAGTTATGCCTTTCCTTCTATTTCTCTTGTATGAAACTGAAGTATTGTATCAAATCAGCAAATGTGTCTGCTTACTCACATTTTGATATTATCAAACATATGTTGTCGAAACCAATTTTGCATAGTAGAATTAAAAAATGGGCCTTGGTCTTAACTGAGTATTCTCTGACGTATGGTTGTAAAAGGCCATGAAAGATCAGTTTGTCATTGATTTTATAGAGGATCATGCAATAAAGGAAGTAATTCAAAACTATGTCGAGCAATCAACATGGAAATGGTACTTTGATGGTTCTAGTCATGCTAAAGGAACCAACGTTGGAATTCTGATTATTCTCCCCAAGGAATCCCAACTAAGTATAAATTCAAAATCAATGGTTGTTCCTCTAACAACGATGTTGAGTACAAAGCCTGAATAACGGGCCTTGTAATCTTGTTAGACCTGGGGGAAACAAGACTCAAGATCAAAGGAAACTCATAATTAGTGGTGAAGAAATTGACAAAAGAATACAAGTGCATCAACGAGAATTTAGTAATGCACTTGTAAAGGAAAATTCATTTCTAAGAAGATTCGACATAACCGACATTAAACATGTGCTGCAAATTGAGAATCAAGAGGCCAATGACCTAGCCCAGATAACTTCAGGGTATAGACTTTCCAAAGAAAAATTGGAAGATCTAATCAAAGTCAAATATAAATTGATTTCGACCAGTGTGTTTTCCCCAAAAATTTTAAAGTCAAAACTGGTGGGAGTAGAAAATCTGGGAGACCTAAATTCCAATTTTTTTTGAAACTTTTGCCATGAACAATCTTATAAATAATGATTGGCGAAGATCAATTATAGAGTTCCTGAAAAATACAGCAGGAACAATGGACCGAAAGATCAAATATAAGGCATTAAGTTACATCATCATCGTAAATGAGTTGTTTAAAACAACACCTGAAGGTGTTTTACTTAAGTGCCTTAGCGAAGCCGAAGCTTATTTGGAAATATTCAGTGCCGATAGTGGATCATGTGGCGCTCCTCAGGTAGGCCACAAGATGAAGTGGTTATCGTTTGATAAGGGATATACTGGCCCATTATGTTGAAAGACTGCATAAAGTTTACCGAAGGGTGTCAAGAATGCTAAAAGCATGTCGTGATCCAACATGTCCCTGCTACTGAGTTACACTCAATAGTTAAACCTTGGCCATTTAGAGGATGGACATTAGATTTGATAGGTGAGGTTAGAACTACATTGTAACACCCTAAATTTTCTCTGAGTTAATTTAAAACATTTATCAGAGTAAAACAAATCAGCATGCAATTTGGGATGCTATACTATAACATACAATCAACCTACTCAGTTATAAAGACATGCAACACTTTGCATGTTATAAAAGTAGTAGTAATAACCACATGTCTGAATGTTAACTTTTATTAAATCGCGTTGGAACAACAAAAACAAATAGTTAACTCAACATATCCAATCATCAACATAACATTTCGTATAATAAATGTTAAAACGTAATGAAAGACACAACATTCCAATCCCCCAGTGTTACACATCAGAGTAAGCGCCGACACAAAAATAAAATGGAAGACTTCATCTTCCACTCACATCTGAGCTCATACTGCGAATTATCTGCATGTTATCCATGTGGAAGCAACATTCAAACTAAAGGGGTGAGATATCATAGTTATATAAAGGAAATAATGATAATAAGTAAGCCTCAGATTATCACATGCACATCATCCATTCCATAACATAATTCCATATAATCCACACAACACCTATCCACACATAATAGCAACATCATAACTATCCATATGGAACAATAACACAACAACTATCCAAACAGAATAACAACATAATAGCTATCTAACATAACAACAACATAACAACCATCTGACATAATAACAGTATGATCA